>NC_142431.1:0-192500 GCF_059516105.1 Syngnathus floridae
AACCCTAACCCTAACCCTAACCCTAACCCTAACCCTAACCCTAACCCTAACCCTAACCCTAACCCTAACCCTAACCCTAACCCTAACCCTAACCCTAACCCTAACCCTAACCCTAACCCTAACCCTAACCCTAACCCTAACCCTAACCCTAACCCTAACCCTAACCCTAACCCTAACCCTAACCCTAACCCTAACCCTAACCCTAACCCTAACCCTAACCCTAACCCTAACCCTAACCCTAACCCTAACCCTAACCCTAACCCTAACCCTAACCCTAACCCTAACCCTAACCCTAACCCTAACCCTAACCCTAACCCTAACCCTAACCCTAACCCTAACCCTAACCCTAACCCTAACCCTAACCCTAACCCTAACCCTAACCCTAACCCTAACCCTAACCCTAACCCTAACCCTAACCCTAACCCTAACCCTAACCCTAACCCTAACCCTAACCCTAACCCTAACCCTAACCCTAACCCTAACCCTAACCCTAACCCTAACCCTAACCCTAACCCTAACCCTAACCCTAACCCTAACCCTAACCCTAACCCTAACCCTAACCCTAACCCTAACCCTAACCCTAACCCTAACCCTAACCCTAACCCTAACCCTAACCCTAACCCTAACCCTAACCCTAACCCTAACCCTAACCCTAACCCTAACCCTAACCCTAACCCTAACCCTAACCCTAACCCTAACCCTAACCCTAACCCTAACCCTAACCCTAACCCTAACCCTAACCCTAACCCTAACCCTAACCCTAACCCTAACCCTAACCCTAACCCTAACCCTAACCCTAACCCTAACCCTAACCCTAACCCTAACCCTAACCCTAACCCTAACCCTAACCCTAACCCTAACCCTAACCCTAACCCTAACCCTAACCCTAACCCTAACCCTAACCCTAACCCTAACCCTAACCCTAACCCTAACCCTAACCCTAACCCTAACCCTAACCCTAACCCTAACCCTAACCCTAACCCTAACCCTAACCCTAACCCTAACCCTAACCCTAACCCTAACCCTAACCCTAACCCTAACCCTAACCCTAACCCTAACCCTAACCCTAACCCTAACCCTAACCCTAACCCTAACCCTAACCCTAACCCTAACCCTAACCCTAACCCTAACCCTAACCCTAACCCTAACCCTAACCCTAACCCTAACCCTAACCCTAACCCTAACCCTAACCCTAACCCTAACCCTAACCCTAACCCTAACCCTAACCCTAACCCTAACCCTAACCCTAACCCTAACCCTAACCCTAACCCTAACCCTAACCCTAACCCTAACCCTAACCCTAACCCTAACCCTAACCCTAACCCTAACCCTAACCCTAACCCTAACCCTAACCCTAACCCTAACCCTAACCCTAACCCTAACCCTAACCCTAACCCTAACCCTAACCCTAACCCTAACCCTAACCCTAACCCTAACCCTAACCCTAACCCTAACCCTAACCCTAACCCTAACCCTAACCCTAACCCTAACCCTAACCCTAACCCTAACCCTAACCCTAACCCTAACCCTAACCCTAACCCTAACCCTAACCCTAACCCTAACCCTAACCCTAACCCTAACCCTAACCCTAACCCTAACCCTAACCCTAACCCTAACCCTAACCCTAACCCTAACCCTAACCCTAACCCTAACCCTAACCCTAACCCTAACCCTAACCCTAACCCTAACCCTAACCCTAACCCTAACCCTAACCCTAACCCTAACCCTAACCCTAACCCTAACCCTAACCCTAACCCTAACCCTAACCCTAACCCTAACCCTAACCCTAACCCTAACCCTAACCCTAACCCTAACCCTAACCCTAACCCTAACCCTAACCCTAACCCTAACCCTAACCCTAACCCTAACCCTAACCCTAACCCTAACCCTAACCCTAACCCTAACCCTAACCCTAACCCTAACCCTAACCCTAACCCTAACCCTAACCCTAACCCTAACCCTAACCCTAACCCTAACCCTAACCCTAACCCTAACCCTAACCCTAACCCTAACCCTAACCCTAACCCTAACCCTAACCCTAACCCTAACCCTAACCCTAACCCTAACCCTAACCCTAACCCTAACCCTAACCCTAACCCTAACCCTAACCCTAACCCTAACCCTAACCCTAACCCTAACCCTAACCCTAACCCTAACCCTAACCCTAACCCTAACCCTAACCCTAACCCTAACCCTAACCCTAACCCTAACCCTAACCCTAACCCTAACCCTAACCCTAACCCTAACCCTAACCCTAACCCTAACCCTAACCCTAACCCTAACCCTAACCCTAACCCTAACCCTAACCCTAACCCTAACCCTAACCCTAACCCTAACCCTAACCCTAACCCTAACCCTAACCCTAACCCTAACCCTAACCCTAACCCTAACCCTAACCCTAACCCTAACCCTAACCCTAACCCTAACCCTAACCCTAACCCTAACCCTAACCCTAACCCTAACCCTAACCCTAACCCTAACCCTAACCCTAACCCTAACCCTAACCCTAACCCTAACCCTAACCCTAACCCTAACCCTAACCCTAACCCTAACCCTAACCCTAACCCTAACCCTAACCCTAACCCTAACCCTAACCCTAACCCTAACCCTAACCCTAACCCTAACCCTAACCCTAACCCTAACCCTAACCCTAACCCTAACCCTAACCCTAACCCTAACCCTAACCCTAACCCTAACCCTAACCCTAACCCTAACCCTAACCCTAACCCTAACCCTAACCCTAACCCTAACCCTAACCCTAACCCTAACCCTAACCCTAACCCTAACCCTAACCCTAACCCTAACCCTAACCCTAACCCTAACCCTAACCCTAACCCTAACCCTAACCCTAACCCTAACCCTAACCCTAACCCTAACCCTAACCCTAACCCTAACCCTAACCCTAACCCTAACCCTAACCCTAACCCTAACCCTAACCCTAACCCTAACCCTAACCCTAACCCTAACCCTAACCCTAACCCTAACCCTAACCCTAACCCTAACCCTAACCCTAACCCTAACCCTAACCCTAACCCTAACCCTAACCCTAACCCTAACCCTAACCCTAACCCTAACCCTAACCCTAACCCTAACCCTAACCCTAACCCTAACCCTAACCCTAACCCTAACCCTAACCCTAACCCTAACCCTAACCCTAACCCTAACCCTAACCCTAACCCTAACCCTAACCCTAACCCTAACCCTAACCCTAACCCTAACCCTAACCCTAACCCTAACCCTAACCCTAACCCTAACCCTAACCCTAACCCTAACCCTAACCCTAACCCTAACCCTAACCCTAACCCTAACCCTAACCCTAACCCTAACCCTAACCCTAACCCTAACCCTAACCCTAACCCTAACCCTAACCCTAACCCTAACCCTAACCCTAACCCTAACCCTAACCCTAACCCTAACCCTAACCCTAACCCTAACCCTAACCCTAACCCTAACCCTAACCCTAACCCTAACCCTAACCCTAACCCTAACCCTAACCCTAACCCTAACCCTAACCCTAACCCTAACCCTAACCCTAACCCTAACCCTAACCCTAACCCTAACCCTAACCCTAACCCTAACCCTAACCCTAACCCTAACCCTAACCCTAACCCTAACCCTAACCCTAACCCTAACCCTAACCCTAACCCTAACCCTAACCCTAACCCTAACCCTAACCCTAACCCTAACCCTAACCCTAACCCTAACCCTAACCCTAACCCTAACCCTAACCCTAACCCTAACCCTAACCCTAACCCTAACCCTAACCCTAACCCTAACCCTAACCCTAACCCTAACCCTAACCCTAACCCTAACCCTAACCCTAACCCTAACCCTAACCCTAACCCTAACCCTAACCCTAACCCTAACCCTAACCCTAACCACAGCAAGAGCAAGCCTAACCCTAAGCCTCAGCACAGCAAAAGCCAGCCTGAGCCTAACACAAACCCTAACCCTAACCCTAACCCTAACCACAGCAAGAGCAAGCCTAACCCTAAGCCTCAGCACAGCAAAAGCCAGCCTGAGCCTAACACAAACCCTAACCCTAACCCTAACCACAGCAAGAGCAAGCCTAACCCTAAGCCTCAGCACAGCAAAAGCCAGCCTGAGCCTAACACAAACCCTAACCCTAACCCTAACCCTAACCACAGCAAGAGCAAGCCTAACCCTAAGCCTCAGCACAGCAAAAGCCAGCCTGAGCCTAACACAAACCCTAACCCTAACCCTAACCCTAACCACAGCAAGAGCAAGCCTAACCCTAAGCCTCAGCACAGCAAAAGCCAGCCTGAGCCTAACACAAACCCTAACCCTAACCCTAACCCTAACCACAGCAAGAGCAAGCCTAACCCTAAGCCTCAGCACAGCAAAAGCCAGCCTGAGCCTAACACAAACCCTAACCCTAACCCTAACCCTAACCACAGCAAGAGCAAGCCTAACCCTAAGCCTCAGCACAGCAAAAGCCAGCCTGAGCCTAACACAAACCCTAACCCTAACCCTAACCCTAACCACAGCAAGAGCAAGCCTAACCCTAAGCCTCAGCACAGCAAAAGCCAGCCTGAGCCTAACACAAACCCTAACCCTAACCCTAACCCTAACCACAGCAAGAGCAAGCCTAACCCTAAGCCTCAGCACAGCAAAAGCCAGCCTGAGCCTAACACAAACCCTAACCCTAACCCTAACCCTAACCACAGCAAGAGCAAGCCTAACCCTAAGCCTCAGCACAGCAAAAGCCAGCCTGAGCCTAACACAAACCCTAACCCTAACCCTAACCACAGCAAGAGCAAGCCTAACCCTAAGCCTCAGCACAGCAAAAGCCAGCCTGAGCCTAACACAAACCCTAACCCTAACCCTAACCCTAACCACAGCAAGAGCAAGCCTAACCCTAAGCCTCAGCACAGCAAAAGCCAGCCTGAGCCTAACACAAACCCTAACCCTAACCCTAACCACAGCAAGAGCAAGCCTAACCCTAAGCCTCAGCACAGCAAAAGCCAGCCTGAGCCTAACACAAACCCTAACCCTAACCCTAACCCTAACCACAGCAAGAGCAAGCCTAACCCTAAGCCTCAGCACAGCAAAAGCCAGCCTGAGCCTAACACAAACCCTAACCCTAACCCTAACCCTAACCACAGCAAGAGCAAGCCTAACCCTAAGCCTCAGCACAGCAAAAGCCAGCCTGAGCCTAACACAAACCCTAACCCTAACCCTAACCCTAACCACAGCAAGAGCAAGCCTAACCCTAAGCCTCAGCACAGCAAAAGCCAGCCTGAGCCTAACACAAACCCTAACCCTAACCCTAACCCTAACCACAGCAAGAGCAAGCCTAACCCTAAGCCTCAGCACAGCAAAAGCCAGCCTGAGCCTAACACAAACCCTAACCCTAACCCTAACCCTAACCACAGCAAGAGCAAGCCTAACCCTAAGCCTCAGCACAGCAAAAGCCAGCCTGAGCCTAACACAAACCCTAACCCTAACCCTAACCCTAACCACAGCAAGAGCAAGCCTAACCCTAAGCCTCAGCACAGCAAAAGCCAGCCTGAGCCTAACACAAACCCTAACCCTAACCCTAACCCTAACCACAGCAAGAGCAAGCCTAACCCTAAGCCTCAGCACAGCAAAAGCCAGCCTGAGCCTAACACAAACCCTAACCCTAACCCTAACCCTAACCACAGCAAGAGCAAGCCTAACCCTAAGCCTCAGCACAGCAAAAGCCAGCCTGAGCCTAACACAAACCCTAACCCTAACCCTAACCCTAACCACAGCAAGAGCAAGCCTAACCCTAAGCCTCAGCACAGCAAAAGCCAGCCTGAGCCTAACACAAACCCTAACCCTAACCCTAACCACAGCAAGAGCAAGCCTAACCCTAAGCCTCAGCACAGCAAAAGCCAGCCTGAGCCTAACACAAACCCTAACCCTAACCCTAACCCTAACCACAGCAAGAGCAAGCCTAACCCTAAGCCTCAGCACAGCAAAAGCCAGCCTGAGCCTAACACAAACCCTAACCCTAACCCTAACCACAGCAAGAGCAAGCCTAACCCTAAGCCTCAGCACAGCAAAAGCCAGCCTGAGCCTAACACAAACCCTAACCCTAACCCTAACCCTAACCACAGCAAGAGCAAGCCTAACCCTAAGCCTCAGCACAGCAAAAGCCAGCCTGAGCCTAACACAAACCCTAACCCTAACCCTAACCACAGCAAGAGCAAGCCTAACCCTAAGCCTCAGCACAGCAAAAGCCAGCCTGAGCCTAACACAAACCCTAACCCTAACCCTAACCCTAACCACAGCAAGAGCAAGCCTAACCCTAAGCCTCAGCACAGCAAAAGCCAGCCTGAGCCTAACACAAACCCTAACCCTAACCCTAACCCTAACCACAGCAAGAGCAAGCCTAACCCTAAGCCTCAGCACAGCAAAAGCCAGCCTGAGCCTAACACAAACCCTAACCCTAACCCTAACCCTAACCACAGCAAGAGCAAGCCTAACCCTAAGCCTCAGCACAGCAAAAGCCAGCCTGAGCCTAACACAAACCCTAACCCTAACCCTAACCCTAACCACAGCAAGAGCAAGCCTAACCCTAAGCCTCAGCACAGCAAAAGCCAGCCTGAGCCTAACACAAACCCTAACCCTAACCCTAACCCTAACCACAGCAAGAGCAAGCCTAACCCTAAGCCTCAGCACAGCAAAAGCCAGCCTGAGCCTAACACAAACCCTAACCCTAACCCTAACCCTAACCACAGCAAGAGCAAGCCTAACCCTAAGCCTCAGCACAGCAAAAGCCAGCCTGAGCCTAACACAAACCCTAACCCTAACCCTAACCCTAACCACAGCAAGAGCAAGCCTAACCCTAAGCCTCAGCACAGCAAAAGCCAGCCTGAGCCTAACACAAACCCTAACCCTAACCCTAACCACAGCAAGAGCAAGCCTAACCCTAAGCCTCAGCACAGCAAAAGCCAGCCTGAGCCTAACACAAACCCTAACCCTAACCCTAACCCTAACCACAGCAAGAGCAAGCCTAACCCTAAGCCTCAGCACAGCAAAAGCCAGCCTGAGCCTAACACAAACCCTAACCCTAACCCTAACCCTAACCACAGCAAGAGCAAGCCTAACCCTAAGCCTCAGCACAGCAAAAGCCAGCCTGAGCCTAACACAAACCCTAACCCTAACCCTAACCACAGCAAGAGCAAGCCTAACCCTAAGCCTCAGCACAGCAAAAGCCAGCCTGAGCCTAACACAAACCCTAACCCTAACCCTAACCCTAACCACAGCAAGAGCAAGCCTAACCCTAAGCCTCAGCACAGCAAAAGCCAGCCTGAGCCTAACACAAACCCTAACCCTAACCCTAACCCTAACCACAGCAAGAGCAAGCCTAACCCTAAGCCTCAGCACAGCAAAAGCCAGCCTGAGCCTAACACAAACCCTAACCCTAACCCTAACCCTAACCACAGCAAGAGCAAGCCTAACCCTAAGCCTCAGCACAGCAAAAGCCAGCCTGAGCCTAACACAAACCCTAACCCTAACCCTAACCCTAACCACAGCAAGAGCAAGCCTAACCCTAAGCCTCAGCACAGCAAAAGCCAGCCTGAGCCTAACACAAACCCTAACCCTAACCCTAACCACAGCAAGAGCAAGCCTAACCCTAAGCCTCAGCACAGCAAAAGCCAGCCTGAGCCTAACACAAACCCTAACCCTAACCCTAACCCTAACCACAGCAAGAGCAAGCCTAACCCTAAGCCTCAGCACAGCAAAAGCCAGCCTGAGCCTAACACAAACCCTAACCCTAACCCTAACCACAGCAAGAGCAAGCCTAACCCTAAGCCTCAGCACAGCAAAAGCCAGCCTGAGCCTAACACAAACCCTAACCCTAACCCTAACCCTAACCACAGCAAGAGCAAGCCTAACCCTAAGCCTCAGCACAGCAAAAGCCAGCCTGAGCCTAACACAAACCCTAACCCTAACCCTAACCACAGCAAGAGCAAGCCTAACCCTAAGCCTCAGCACAGCAAAAGCCAGCCTGAGCCTAACACAAACCCTAACCCTAACCCTAACCCTAACCACAGCAAGAGCAAGCCTAACCCTAAGCCTCAGCACAGCAAAAGCCAGCCTGAGCCTAACACAAACCCTAACCCTAACCCTAACCCTAACCACAGCAAGAGCAAGCCTAACCCTAAGCCTCAGCACAGCAAAAGCCAGCCTGAGCCTAACACAAACCCTAACCCTAACCCTAACCCTAACCACAGCAAGAGCAAGCCTAACCCTAAGCCTCAGCACAGCAAAAGCCAGCCTGAGCCTAACACAAACCCTAACCCTAACCCTAACCCTAACCACAGCAAGAGCAAGCCTAACCCTAAGCCTCAGCACAGCAAAAGCCAGCCTGAGCCTAACACAAACCCTAACCCTAACCCTAACCACAGCAAGAGCAAGCCTAACCCTAAGCCTCAGCACAGCAAAAGCCAGCCTGAGCCTAACACAAACCCTAACCCTAACCCTAACCCTAACCACAGCAAGAGCAAGCCTAACCCTAAGCCTCAGCACAGCAAAAGCCAGCCTGAGCCTAACACAAACCCTAACCCTAACCCTAACCCTAACCACAGCAAGAGCAAGCCTAACCCTAAGCCTCAGCACAGCAAAAGCCAGCCTGAGCCTAACACAAACCCTAACCCTAACCCTAACCCTAACCACAGCAAGAGCAAGCCTAACCCTAAGCCTCAGCACAGCAAAAGCCAGCCTGAGCCTAACACAAACCCTAACCCTAACCCTAACCACAGCAAGAGCAAGCCTAACCCTAAGCCTCAGCACAGCAAAAGCCAGCCTGAGCCTAACACAAACCCTAACCCTAACCCTAACCCTAACCACAGCAAGAGCAAGCCTAACCCTAAGCCTCAGCACAGCAAAAGCCAGCCTGAGCCTAACACAAACCCTAACCCTAACCCTAACCACAGCAAGAGCAAGCCTAACCCTAAGCCTCAGCACAGCAAAAGCCAGCCTGAGCCTAACACAAACCCTAACCCTAACCCTAACCACAGCAAGAGCAAGCCTAACCCTAAGCCTCAGCACAGCAAAAGCCAGCCTGAGCCTAACACAAACCCTAACCCTAACCCTAACCCTAACCACAGCAAGAGCAAGCCTAACCCTAAGCCTCAGCACAGCAAAAGCCAGCCTGAGCCTAACACAAACCCTAACCCTAACCCTAACCCTAACCACAGCAAGAGCAAGCCTAACCCTAAGCCTCAGCACAGCAAAAGCCAGCCTGAGCCTAACACAAACCCTAACCCTAACCCTAACCCTAACCACAGCAAGAGCAAGCCTAACCCTAAGCCTCAGCACAGCAACCCTAACAAGAAACCTAACAAGAAACCTAACAAGAAACCTAACAAGAAACCTAACAAGACACCTAACCCTAACAACAAACCCTAACAACAACCTTAAGCACAGCAAGAGCAAGCCTAACCCTAAGCACAGCAAGAGCAACAAGAACCCTAACCAGCACATAAAACCTTAAGCACAAAGCACATAAAACCTTAAGCACAAAGCACATAAAACCTTAAGCACAGAGCACATAAAACCTTAAGCACAAAACACATAAAACCTTAAGCACAAAGCACATAAAACCTTAAGCACAAAGCACATAAAACCTTAAGCACAAAGCACATAAAACCTTAAGCACAAAGCACATAAAACCTTAAGCACAAAGCACATAAAGACCTAATCACATTAAACCCTAAGCACTAAGCACATTAAACCCTAAGCACTAAGCACATTAAACCCTAAGCACTAAGCACATTAAACCCTAAGCACATTAAACCAATAGCACATAGCACATTAAACCAATAGCACATAAAACCATTAGCACATAGCACATTAAACCATTAGCACATAGCACATTAAACCATTAGCACATAGCACATTAAACCATTACCACATAGCACATTAAACCATTAGCACATAGCACATTAAACCATTACCACATAAAACCAATAGCACATAGCACATTAAACCATTAGCACATAGCACATTAAACCATTAGCACATAGCACATTAAACCATTAGCACATTACACCAATAGCACATTACACCAATAGCACATTACACCAATAGCACATTAGACCATGAGCACATAGCACATTAGGCCATGAGCACATAGCACATCAAACCATGAGCACATAGCACATTAGGCCATGAGCACATAGCACATTAAACCATGAGCACATAGCACATTAGGCCATGAGCACATAGCACATTAAACCATGAGCACATAGCACATTAGGCCATGAGCACATAGCACATTCAACCATGAACACATAGCACATTAGGCCATGAGCACATAGCACATTAGGCCATGAGCACATAGCACATTAAACCATGAGCACATAGCACATAGACCATTAGCACCTAGAACAATTAGACCTTAAGCACCTAGCACAATTAGACCTTAGCACCCAACCACATTAGACCTCAGCACCAAACCACATTAGACCTTAGCACCAAACCACATTAGACCTTAACACCAAACCACAGTAGACCTTATCACCAAACCACGTTAGACCTTAGCACCAAACCACATTAGACCTTAGCACCTAACCACATTACCCACTAGCACCTAGCTTCTAGCACCTAACCTCTAGCCTCTAGCACCTAGACCTTAGCACCTAGACCTTAGCACCTAGACCTTAGCACCTAGACCTTAGCACCTAGACCTTAGCCTCTAGCACCTAGCCTCTAGCACCTAGCCTCTAGCACCTAACGAACCAAAAATATGACATCATAAAAAACAGAGTATGACATCACAAATGCAAAACATCATCCCACAAAAGACATCACATCACCCCACATGCTCTTATAAAATAACTTGGCCAATGCGTTTGTCTGTTTGATTTGCTGCAAATCCAAATTATACCTAAGGATGGTGACAAATCTCATTATACTTAATAGGACATATTAAAAACTCTTTTGAATAAGTTCATTAACTTAATTGTTAATTAAATCATTTTCATTATGATTTTGTATAAATACTAGGTACGTATAAACAGAAAATATACTACACAAAATGGGCAGTTTACTTGTTTGAAAAAGAGTGGGAAGTAAGACTTATTTCATTTATTTAAACGGAAGAAGTAAAACTTGTTTAATGGGAAAAATGGATTTGGTGGAATTCCAATTTTCAAAAATGAATGAATGAAGTCATTTCAATTATGATTTTGGATAAATATTAAGTATGAACACAAACACGACTGCAAAAAATGGCCAGTTTACTTGTTTAAAAAGGACTAGGAAGAAAAGACTTATTTCATTTATTTAAATGGGAAGAAGACTTATTTAGTTTGTTTAATATATGTTTGTTTCCGAGGCAAAATTGGATTTGCTGCAATTGCAAATTTCGACAAATTACGGTCCCAAATATTGACTTGAGACCTGATGGGACGTATTAATAGCTAATTTGATAGAAGTTGGTCATATGAGCAAGTGGAGTAACATGAGATCTATTCTCAATTACACAGCACACACAACTTTGGATCTTCTGAATGAATGAATGAATGAGTGAGTGGGTGAGTGAATGAATCTTATTTGTTCATTTAAATTATGACTGTATAAATACTAGGTATAAACACAATATGGCCAGTGTACTTGTTTGAAATGGTGTGGGAAGAAGTAATCTATCCAATTTAAGACAAATGTAGTTACCTCTAACAATGTGTTACTTTATCTATTGTTGTCTGTGACTTCCCATGAATAAAAAGGAGGGAAGGACTCACCGGAGACGTCTTCGCCAACATCAAACCGTTGGACTTTTATCCTTCTTACAGTGGAAAACATACAGCCAACCAACACCATGGAACCTAAAGGAATGGAAGAAAACTTTAACATTTGGCTTCAAGCAACATTCGCAGATGCAACACAATGTGACGTGCGGGCTTAGGGCTCGTTCGGGTTAAAGGTTGAGGGAGGGGCCCTCGTTTTAAACTACTTTTTTCAAAAGGAGTGGGAACAAGCAAGACTTATTTAATTTATTTAATGGCAATATGTAAGACTATTTTTCTTCCCTGGCAAAATTGGATTTGCTGCAATTGCCAATTTCAACAAAGTACAGTGCCAAATCTTGACTTGAGACCTGATAGGACGTATTAAACGCTTAGTTACATTGACAGGAGTTGGTAATAAGAGCGAGTGGACTAGCGGTGGTTGAATGGATGAATGAATGTTGAAAGTAATTTAAATTATGACTTTGTTTAAATACTAGGTATTAACAGAACATCTACTGCGCAAAATGGGCAGAGTTTACTTGTTTGAGAAGGGGTGTCTTATTTAAGACTACGATTTATTTAATCTGTTTGTTCCCAGGCAAAATTGGATGTGATGCAATTCCAAATTTCACCACATGATGGTGCCAAATTTTGACTTGAGCCCTGATAGGAGATATTAAACACTGGATTACTACTTTGGATCTTTTCTTATATTACTTTGCAACAACATACTTGGTAAGAGATTAGGCAGTATAATCACATATGTTAACTAGAGAGTGCCCACACTCAATTTACTTATGGTTATGTGTTACATTAATTACTGTTAGGCATCATTTGAGCAGTCTGACCAAATCTTTGAATAGAAGAATTTGTGATTTAAGAAATTACTTCTGTTCAGGGTAATCAGATTTGTATATAATTCTAATGGTCGTCTTTTGAAAACTATTCTGAATTACAACTTTGGATCTTTTCTCATATTACTTTGCAACAATATACTCGGTGACAGATTAGGCAGTATAATCGCATATGTTAACTTGAGAGTGCCCACACTCAATTTACTTATGGTTAAGTGTTAAATCAACTACTGTTAAACATGAAATAGGAGGTGTTTAACATAAATGGAGGAAGAAATGGGTACTCACCATTGTGGCTCCTGGTCAATGATGCGAGCCTCCAACTGATTTGTATATTCATTCTCCTGACGGTGGGAAACGTACAGCCAACCAACACCGAGGAACCTAAAGGAATGAAAGAAAACTTTAACATTTGGCCTCAACCAACATTCACAGATACAACACAATGTGACGTGCGGGGCTAGGGCTCGTTAGGGTTAAAGGTTGAGGGAAGGGCCCTTGTTTTCAACTACTTTTTCGAAAAGGAGTGCGAACAAGCAAGACTTATTTAATTTATTTAATGGCTTATTTAGTTTGTTTCATCTATTTTTGTTCCCAGGCAAAATAGGATTTGCTGCAATTGCAAATTTCAACAAAGTACGGTGCCAAATCTTGACTTGGGACCTGATAGGACGTATTAAACTCATTTAATGGGAAGAAGTAAAACTTATTTAGTTTATTTAATCTATTTTTGTTCCCTGGCAAAATTGGGAAGGATTGGCAAGAAGTAAGATTTATTTAATCTGTTTGTTCCCAGGCAAAATTGGATGTGCTGCAATTCCAAATTACACCACATGATGGTGCCAAATTTTGACTTGAGACCTGATAGGACATATTAAACACTTAGTTGAAGTGATACAAATTGATAATAATACCGAGGGGGGCAACATGAATGTTCTGAATTAGACATAGTTTGAATATGCTTTTGAATATTTTTTAGGTAAACACTTTTGCTTCACTTTGAGGAGTGTGATAATCTAACCAAATCTTTGAATTGAAGAATTTGTGATTTAACAAATAGCTTGTTATTATGGTCACGGTAATCACATTTGTATATAATTCTAATGGCCTTCTTTTGAAAAATATTCTGAATTACAACTTTGGATATTTTCTTATATTACTTTGCAACAATATACTTGGTGAGAGATTAGGCAGTATAATCGCATATGTTAACTTGAGCGTGCCCACACTCAATTTACTTATGGTTATGTGTTAAATCAATTACTGTTAAACATAAAATAGGAGGTGTTTAACATAAATGGAGGAAGAAATGGGTACTCACCATTGTAGCGACTGGTCAATGATGCGAGCCTCCAACTGATTTGTATATTCATTCTTCTGACGGTGGAAAACGTACAGCCGACCAACACTGTGAAACCTAATGGAATGAAAGAAAACTTTAACATTTGGCCTCAAGCAACATTCGCGGATACAACACAATGTGACGTGCGGGGTTAGGACTTGTTAGGGTTAAAGGTTGAGGGAAGGGCCCTCGTTTTAAACTACTTTTTTCAAAAGGAGTGGAAACAAGCAAGACTTATTTAATTTATTTAATGGGAACATGTAAGACTATTTTTCTTCCCTGGCAAAATTGGATTTGCTGCAATTGCAAATTTCAAAAAAGTATGGTGCCAAATCTTGACTTGAGACCTGATAGGACGTATTAAACGCTTAGTTAAATTGATAGGAGTTTGTAATAAGAGCGAGTGGACTAACGGTGGTTTAATGGATGGATGAATGTTCAAAGTATTTTAAATTATGACTTTGTTTAAATACTAGGTATTAACAGAACATCTACTGCGCAAAATGGGCAGAGTTTACTTGTTTGAGAAGGGGTGGTTTATTTAAGACTAAGATTTATTTAATCTGTTTGTTCCCAGGCAAAATTGGATGTGATGCAATTCCAAATTTCACCACATGATGGTGCCAAATTTTGACTTGAGCCCTGAGAGAACATATTAAACACTGGATTACTACTTCGGATCTTTTCTTATATTACTTTGCAACAACATACTCGGTAAGAGATTAGGCAGTATAATCACATATGTTAACTAGAGAGTGCCCACACTCAATTTACTTATGGTTATGTGTTACATTAATTACTGTTACGCATCATTTGAGCAGTCTGACCAAATCTTTGAATAGAAGAATTTGTGATTTAAGAAATTACTTGTGTTCAGGGTAATCAGATTTGTATATAATTCTAATGGTCGTCTTTTGAAAACTATTCTGAATTACAATCTTGGATTATTTCTTATATTACTTTGCAACAATATACTCAGTGACAGATTAGGCAGTATAATTACACATATTAAATTGAGAGTGCCAACACACAATTTACTTACGGTTATGTGTTAAATCAATTACTGTTAGACATGAAATAGGAGGTGTTTAACATAAATGGAGGAAGGAAGGGCTACTCACCATTGTAGCGCCTGGTCAATGATGCGAGCCTCCAACTGATGTGTATATTCATTCTTCTTACAGTGGAAAACATACAGCCAACAAACACCATGTAACCTAAAGGAATGAAATTAAACATTAACATTTACCCTCAAGACATTCAAAGATATAAGGCAACGCGACTACGTCGTGTTTGTATCCGCTGTCGCGCTAACGGCCATTTCGCGCCCACGGATTTGAATCTTGGCGGGAGTTTCCCTTACTGACTTCATTTCGACGGCACATTACTGCGACGTAATACCCGCTTATCTAAAACGGCAAAGTTAAAAGTAGAGTTAAATAAAGTTTTATTTTTAATCAACGCAATAATTTACAACCGTTGACCAGGGAGAATCGTCGAAATTCGGCGTCTATGGCTGGCAGCAGACGCCGAATTCGACGACGGCCCCCCCACTCACTCGCTTTTTCGAGACTACAATAGTACTTATTTTTAAACACAATGAGTTGTATTTACCGTATACGCTCTAGACGGTCCAGTTGAGAGCAGAAAATAAAGATATTTCTGTTGCTAATCGTCGTGTTTGTATCCGCTATCTCGCTCGCGTCCATTCGCAGCCATCCGCGGCCACGGATTTGAATTTTGGCGGAAGCCACGCCTACTGGCTTCATTACCGCGTAATACCCGCTTATCTAAAACGGCAAAGTTAAAAGTAGAGTTAAATAAAGTTTTTCTTTTTAAATCAACGCAATCATTTATAACCGTTGACCAGGAAGAATCGTCGAAATTCGGCGTTTGTGGCTGGCAGCAGACGCCGAGCTCGACGCCCGCCACACTCACTCGCTTTTCGGGGCTACAAAAGTACTTCTTTTTAAAAACAATGAGTTGTATTTACCGTATACGCTCTAGACGGTCCAGTTGAGAGCAGAAAATAAAGATATTTCTGTTGCTAATCGTCGTGTTTGTATCCGCTATCTCGCTCGCGTCCATTCGCAGCCATCCGCGGCCACGGATTTGAATTTTGGCGGAAGCCACGCCTACTGGCTTCATTACCGCGTAATACCCGCTTATCTAAAACGGCAAAGTTAAAAGTAGAGTTAAATAAAGTTTTTCTTTTTAAATCAACGCAATCATTTATAACCGTTGACCAGGAAGAATCGTCAAAATTCGGCGTTTGTGGCTGGCAGCAGACGCCGAGCTCGACGCCCGCCACACTCACTCGCTTTTCGGGGCTACAAAAGTACTTCTTTTTAAAAACAAT
The DNA here is from genome assembly GCF_059516105.1 of Syngnathus floridae. NCBI lineage: Eukaryota > Metazoa > Chordata > Actinopteri > Syngnathiformes > Syngnathidae > Syngnathus > Syngnathus floridae. The sequence continues at coordinate 16,285 of NC_142431.1, forward strand.
GAGTTGTATTTACCGTATACGCTCTAGACGGTCCAGTTGAGAGCAGAAAATAAAGATATTTCTGTTGCTAATCGTCGTGTTTGTATCCGCTATCTCGCTCGCGTCCATTCGCAGCCATCCGCGGCCACGGATTTGAATTTTGGCGGAAGCCACGCCTACTGGCTTCATTACCGCGTAATACCCGCTTATCTAAAACGGCAAAGTTAAAAGTAGAGTTAAATAAAGTCTTTCTTTTTAAATCAACGCAATCATTTATAACCGTTGACCAGGAAGAATCGTCGAAATTCGGCGTTTGTGGCTGGCAGCAGACGCCGAGCTCGACGCCCGCCACACTCACTCGCTTTTCGGGGCTACAAAAGTACTTCTTTTAAAAACAATGAGTTGTATTTACCGTATACGCTCTACACGGTCCAGTTGCGAGCAGAAAATAAAGATATTTCTGTTGCTAATCGTCGTGTTTGTATCCGCTATCTCGCTCGCGTCCATTCGCAGCCATCCGCGGCCACGGATTTGAATTTTGGCGGAAGCCACGCCTACTGGCTTCATTACCGCGTAATACCCGCTTATCTAAAACGGCAAAGTTAAAAGTAGAGTTAAATAAAGTTTTTCTTTTTAAATCAACGCAATCATTTATAACCGTTGACCAGGAAGAATCGTCGAAATTCGGCGTTTGTGGCTGGCAGCAGACGCCGAGCTCGACGCCCACCACACTCACTCGCTTTTCGGGGCTACAAAAGTACTTCTTTTTAAAAACAATGAGTTCTATTTACCGTGTACGCTCTAGATGGTCCAGTTGCAAGCAGAAAATAAAAATATTTCTCTTGTTAGTCGTCGTTGAACCATCCGCTGTGTCTCGTTCGCTGCTATTGTTGAAAGCCGCGCCCACGGATTTGAATTTGGGCAGAAGTCCCGCCCATTAGCGTCATTTCTGCGTCACATGACTACAACGTGGCAGACGTCATATTGCAACCGCTGTTTTGTATAGTAGACTTACAATTATTATGCGTTGACATAATGGCGCACACAATAGATTTAAATCAATTAAATACGTCTTCTGCCCACTCCCATTTAAACAAGTTAACTCTGCCCACGGATTTTAATTTCAGCAGAAGTTCCGCCCAATGACGTCACGTCCGCATCACGTGACCGCGACGTAGCAACGTCGTATAGCAACCGCTGTTTCGTATAGTAGGCTTACAATTGTTATGCGTTGACATAATGGCGCACACTCAAAATAGATTCAAATCAATTAAATAAGTCTTCTGCCCACTCCCTTTTAAACAAGTTAACTCTGCCCACAGATTTGAATTTCGGTGGAAGTTACGCCCATTAACGTCACATCCGCGTCACGTGACTACGACTGAGCAGACGTAATATAGCAACCGCTGTTTTGTTTAGTAGACTTACAGTTGTTATGCATTGACATAATGGTGCACACTCAAAATAGATTCAAACAAATTAAATAAATCCTCTGCCCACTCCCTTTTAAACAAGTTAACTCTGCCCACAGATTTGGATTTCGGTGGAAGTTCTGCCCATTGACGTCACATCCGCGTCACGTGACTACGACGGAGCAGCCGTAATATAGCAACCGCTGTTTTGTTTAGTAGACTTACAGTTGTTATGCGTTGACATAATGGGGCACACTCAAAATATATTTAAATAAATTAAGTCTTCTTCCCACTCCCTTTTAAACAAGTTAACTCTGTCCTTGTCTGTTATTTATCCATTTTTATATTTGGCAATTTTCTCGTATGTATGTGGCAAATAAATTTCACCGCTGTGGGATAAATAAAGTTCTATCATCATCGTCATAGAAAAAGGAGAATATAGACCAACTTGCAGTTGTTGATTTCTCTCCCCTAATTGTCATCCCTGTCAGGGGCAAAGCTCGGTGGTGGCCAGGTGTGGCCTTGGATACTGTCTAAATGGAGACAACAGTTGAGTAAATCAAAATTGTCTTCTTTATTTCTATGTGGCAGCACCAAACAGAATGCTTTAGCATACTGCTTTAGCATAATGTTTTAGCGAGGCAGAAGCTGGACACTGCTGAAGAATTTGTTTGGCGCTCGCTCACACCACGTCGCCGCTTCCAGTTTGCTCTAACATCATGGTACTCCGGTGGGCCATGGTCGTCTGGACGGGGCCGGGGGGCTTGTGTGTGCTTTTAGAAGCCGTCGGAGCGCGCTGAGCAGTAACCTTTGACCTTGTCAATCATCTGGCCGACGGGAAGGACGGATGAAGACGACATGATGGGCTGCGCCTTTGAGGAAAAGGGCCCGGTCTGATTTTGCTTCTCTGCCGACACAAAGACGATGCAAACGGGTGAGCACAACTCCATATCGGTTGGGGAGGTGTTGGAAATCTCACTCCGGCAGGCAGGTAGTCGTACTGTAGAAGCAGCATAGCGATTAGGCAGCCAGCCGTGGCATTAGCCAAGACGCAAATTACCGTCTTTGCAGATTTGGGGCGAGAAACCGTCGTCTACGATAAGTGTCGATTAACTTAAACAACTTTTGCGGCTCGCCTTCACAGAGAGAGGTAGGACTCAACGTGGATCGGAAACAACATCACAATACATACTACATACTGTATTGTCTGTCCGTCCATTTGTACAATTTGTTCTCAAATGGTCACACATACACAGAACGTTGCGGTTTGTTTCTAATTCACCAAACAGCTGATCATTCATTCCATTCGTTGGATGTCAATTCACTGGAATCTTATTCAACAGTCCAAGACGGCCATGTTCATTGTAAATGTGTGTCTGGGAGAGTGACGGAGCGTGAGACAGCGAGAGAGACATACCTGAGCTGCTGAGAGGCGTCAGTGAGATTTTGGCTTTGGAGGTCCAGTGGGCAGTGCTGGAGCCAAAGGAGCCCGACGACAAGGACTGGGCAGCCTGCTCTGACGTTGCCTTCTTAGTGTTGTTTGTTGCCGTTTTGCTCCAGTCTGGAAAAACAGTGAAGTCAAGTGAGGCCCGACACCCACCCCGTCCGTCCATTGGTGACATGTTTTCCCATAAATGCAATGCACGCCTATCTGTGACGCTGCTTGGAACGCAGGGAGGAAAAGACCCACGTCAAAGTCGCGGCGTACTATTACGTTTCCATCATTTTCCGTGTACGGTGAAGGTGTGTATGATGACGACGGAGGCACGACCGAGGCTTCGGAGGTTACCGGAGTTGTCCGAGAGTCTGAAGCGAGCACAGCAAAGCGAGCGTCTCCACTGCTTCTGCACATTCTCTTTGAGAGCGCAGTGGAAAAAGAAGATGAAGAGTCCTGCGTGTGCATTCAGCACAAGAAGGAGAAGAAGCCGTGAGTCCCGCTTGTCATGCTGCAGTCATGTGACACCCCCCGGTTTGATTTTCATCTAAGTCTCTGCGGGACAGCCCGAGTGGAGTGTTGTCACCTTGCAACGAGTTGAAGATGGCAAAGAGGTAGACGAAGACCAGGCTGACCGGGCCCCAAGCAAAGAAGGCAAAGGCCCAGGTCATCCCCAGCAGGAAGGTCAGGCTGACCACGCTGCGAAGGTTGCGGACCACCTGAGAGCCGCACAATCGCCGTTACCACGGGAACGAGGCATCTGACAAGGAGGCGAGCGCGGTGCCTGCTTCAGCGGCGGTGCGTGAGCGGCAGCGTGTCAGCGGCGGCAACACGTCAGCGGCGGCACGTCAGCGGCGGCGCGTCAGCGCCAGCACCTCCTGTCGCAGCGTGCGGTTTCCCCGCTTGCCGTTGCGCCCACAGATTTGCAGCATAACCACAATAAACATGGCCACGTTGAGCAGAAAGACCAGGCAGAAGTAGGCCACGCACGCCGTGTAGAACACCAGAGCGCTCCGGATCCAGCAGCTGTAGAGAGAACATGTGTGTTAAGGGACAGCCGGTGGCGCCTCGTGCATCCTCCCTGTGCTTTCACAAGTTTGCCCATCTTGGGCTGTATTCTAACTCAGCGACATCAGTCGCAAACTAATTGTACAAATGAATCAAGACTGCACCAATTGATTTTCATTGCCTACCAGCAAACAATATCTTAGCCTTATCTCGATGTCTCGATTACATCCAAATTCCTTTCCGGTCCTCGAGAGCCACTCTCCTGCCTGTTTTCCCCGCGTCAGACGGGTTTGATAACCGTCACGACCACTGGAATACGGGAAACATCTATAAAACGGGCAGGATAGGGTTTCTGGAGGACAGGACTCACGTCCATCCAAACTTACAACTGTGACGATCCATCGCCGCCGAAGTGTCCGCCGTACTCCTGGGGTCCGTACGAGCGCTTGTCCACGGCCAGGACCAATGCCACGAGCACGGCGGGAAGGCCTGTAAGCGCAAGAGAATGACGGCGCACGCCAGTGTTGCAGCCCTCGCTGGAGGGGTGAGGCTGACAGGCAACGCAAGGCGAGGCCATATTGGAGCATTTAGTTCAGAGCCCTGAGAAGGAGTGCGCGGAAAAGGTTGACTAGTGCACGCCAGCCCATAAGTCCATTTCCTACACGTGTGTGCCGGGTTGTGACATTCTCCTCTGACTCATTTCAAAAACAGGCCACAATGTGAAATGAAGCTCAAAATTCAAGCGCATGCGTGCGTGCGTGCGTGCGTGCGTGCCTGCCGCCCTGCCTGCCTGCCTGCCTGCCTGCCTGCCTGCCTGCGGCTGCTTATCAGGGCGATGGACTAAATGGCACAGGCCAGAAGAGACTCACCCCAGCCCAACAGGCAGAACTTGAGGATGTATCGATGCACGTAGGTGTTGAACACTTTGACCAGCGCAATGTACATGTGCACCGACTCCAGGCCCATCCACGTGAAGGATGTCAGCAGGAAGTAGTGAAGCAGCGCTGCAGCCGCCAGACACAGCGCCTCGCTCCGTTGCCATGACAGCCAACCGTTGAGCAGGAAGCTCATGTTGAGGAGCAGTAGCGACGCGCTGAGATTCATCAGGATCTTGGAAGGGTAATCTCGACGCAACTTCCTGCACAAAACGGGCGGGCATGCTCGAGTCCGGGACCATACAACAGCCTCGAGTCAAACGTGGCGGATCGGCATTCGGCTGAAGGCCCGCCGAGTGCGAGCTCACGAGATTGCACTTGCAAAGTCCCGGGGAGTCGCGTCAGCCTTTCCCTCTAAAGCGCAGGTATCAGGTGCTTGTTTGAGGTGCCTAACGTCCCGCCGACTCGCAATACTCAGCCTGAGACCCAATTTAGACGTAGTACCGCCCGTCGCGCCACCATATGCCGAGCAGCGCTCGGGTCCGAAATAAGGGCAAGAAGCACCGCCAGTTGTTTGAATGTGCGTGGCCGCCTTGGTGTGCTACGGGCAGGCGGGGCTCGGCAACTCACTGGAAGGCGGCGTAGGTGAGCAGTGTGGCGGCCGAGAAGACAGCTGACACGGCGCAGCCCATGAAGGTGATGAAGGTCAAGATGCGGTTGTTACGCCGGTCAATGTGCGGAGACACTCCGGAAATGTCCTGAGACAAACAAAAAAACACATCAGCGCAAACCACTTCACGAGTGGATTTCCACACAAACCAAACAACAGATGGCTGAGCCAGCCGTTATCGGAAGCGCAAAGTTTAGGAAAGGGGCTGTCAAAAACGGATTGACTCTCTCGGAAGCGCTAAGCTGAGGAAAGGGACTCCGATTTTGAACATAACAATCGGGTTCCTTCACAAAAACGCTTGCCGTCACGCCACACTTCCCAAAGGGGAGACGTTTGCCACGGTGGCCCTCAGGCAAGCGCGGTACACAGACTTCAACTTCATTCGAACTGGGCAAAGCGTGAGCAGGGCGCAGTACTCACCATAAGGATGCCAAAGTGCGTCAGGTGGTCACACAGGCAAACGGTTTTGTTGACGCCCGATTCTGCAGACACACGGCAGCCGTCGCCATTCCAGCCTCCGGCGCCACCTAGCAAAAGCACACCATGGTCGCACTTTCAGTTCGGCTCTCCACGCAGTTTTCCTCCTCATCATCATCATCATCACTGACCGTTCATGCTGAAGTCCCAGAAAACGCAGACAGGGCTGAGGACGGTCTGGAAGGAGGAGAAGAGATGAGATGAGCGCTCAGTCGGTTGGTCGATCGGTCACTCGTTCGTTCATTCATTCGTTCGTTCGTTCGTTCGGGGGAAATAAGAGAAAGAGGGCAGCTGACTTGAGGTGCCAGATGAGAGATGCGGATCTCCACGGGCTCCTTCAGCTTGCTGACGCTGCGGTTCACAATGCTGCTCGCCACCACGTAGCTGATCAGAGCACGGCCGTCTTGCTCCGGCTGAGACAAAACGTGGTGGGCGTGACAATCAAGAGCTCCACGCCGCTCGCTTGACTTTTACGCCCTCTCGTGAGTGTGGAAATGTGACCTGGAAGAGGCCGGTGGTGCCGAAGAACAGGAAGTTGATGCGAGTCGGCGCCGACGACTCCACCCCTGACAGCAGCAAGGCCGGGAGCACCACTTGAGCCAGCGAGTCCATTTGCTCCGACTCAAAGTCAATCTGAAGGCGTCGGGGCCAAGCACAAAGCCGTCAACAAGCTGTCAACACCGCCATAGTGATGTGTGTGTGGGGGGGGGGTGCTCGGTCTCACCTGAGGGTCGGTGGAGTTTGCGGGGATGAAGGCGCTGAAGGACGTCCCGTTGAAGGCGGACGCATTGAAAGCAGACACCCCCAAAGCCAGGCGCCTAGAGCCGATGCTCACGCTGGAGCCTTCGAACTGCAACTTGTCCAAAAGACGGTCCACCGCCTTCAAGGCCCTGACAACGAGTCAGCGTCAACACGCCTGCTCGGCACCGTCGCGGGCCCACTCGGGTCCGCGACATGGCCGGGTACAGCGGGGTTCCAAGGTACGAGGCGAGTGTCCTCCAGAATACTGTGTGTCTGGACCCGGGCCAGCCTGCCGGGGTTGGGAGGTACCTGTCCGAGGCGGGTGCCAGTGCGCTGTGGGGACTGTTCATCACATTGGAGATGATGGTGACTACGGTGGAGGCCAAGCTGGTGTTGATGTTGGCCACGTCCACCAGCTCCTGCACTTTGCTCACCACTTTGGACACCTGCGCACACAAAGTCAGGCCCAGCTGGCCGGCGGCGGCAGCGGCGGCGTGAAAGCAAGCTCACCTCTTCCCGGGACAGACGGTTGTCGGTGATGGCGGCGAGCTGCACGGCCACCTCGGCCGCGTTGTCTGGAATCAAGACCGGGCCGTTGATTAGGAACGCCGATGGGGGTGGGGAAACGGGGGGGGACTACCTGCCGAAACGCGGATGCCGTCGATGTCTGTGCAATTGCTGAAGTCGGCAGGTGACCAGAAAGACAAAAAATTGTCTAAGTCGATCAAGCTGAGGAGAGAAAGAGAGACAGGCTAGCAAGAACCTCCACTTTCCACAGGTCAGCATGCAGACCGACCTGTCGTCGGGCAGACGTGTCCGAATAAATTTGGGCGTGACATTGTGTTGGAAAGATGACACTGGGGCCATCATTTGTTTCTTGCTGGGCTTAAATTTGGAATGGCGCAGAGAGGTCAAAACAAATATTGTATGGAACTGACAGTAAAGACTTGTTGCTTTTGAACAGAGGTACATGTCCTGTGTGAGTGTTTTTTGGCTCTTGCCTGCCTGCCTGCCTGCCTGCCTGCCTGCCTGCCTGCCTGCCTGCCTGCCTGCCTGCCTGCCTGCCTGCCTGCCTGCCTGCCTGCCTGCCTGCGTGCATTTGTTGTTACCAGCTGCGGGTGGCGCTCTGTTCCTTGTTGGGGAAGCAGGGCAGAAAGTGAGCTGCGCTGGGCAGGCTCTCGGGCCACCGGTAGTGAAGCGCCTCATCTTCGGGGCAGTTCTCTGGCAAGATGGGAAAAGGAACGACAGCAACGTTATGTTCCCGTCAGTCAGGACAATGGAAGGAGAAAAACACCACCACCACCACCACCACCACCACCACCACCACCACCAAGAACAACACAAAAAGAACTCTGTCAGGATGCCACCCACTCTTTAAAAAAAAAAAAGTCAGTCAGGTCAGTCAAGAAGAACCAGAACGAGATTGACGCATCAGGAAAGAACTCAAAGCCGTCAATGGCAGCGTGTTTGACGCTCTTACCCAAGGGGCTGACATGAACGGAGTGCGTGTCAACCTCCAGACCGGCGCCGATGCGAGGCTCGCCACTGGAGATTCTGTCCCGCACCTCCGCCGGGACACGGGAGAGGTTGTGGGCGATGTCGCGGTGGCGCAGCAGCGCGCGACACAGGAAGCTACGGGACAGCGACGGCTCAACGTGAACGCCGCACAACAACGTTGTGACCGTGACCCTTAACCTGACGGGAGAGAGCTTTGACCTGGAGTGACCTCCGGGCCGGACGCTGCGTGCGAGGAGAAGAAAAGTCGGGGTTAGTGCGCCACGCACGCGCCATTGACATCTCGTCCCCCGCTAAGCTTCCACTCACCTGAGCGAGTCCACGGAGGCGGCGCGAGTCCAGTTGCGGAACGTCTCATTGAGCTGACGTGACAAATACACACGCTAACGTTAGCCTATGTTCGCATCCACCAGACGTACGCGTAGGCCCACATCAAATACTAGCATTAACAGAAGTGGGCGCCCCACTCGAAGAAAGCTTCGGACTCCCCTTAGCATTAGCCGGCCGGCATTAGTGTAGGCCTAACATTAGCCTCCACCGCAGGCGGGCGGCTCAACGGCGACTTTACCCAAGAGGCAACAGCTTCTTCCACGTCTGCTCCAGTCAGCGTTGAGCTCCCATCGTGCACCGCCAAAGCCAGCCTGTAGAATGAGGCCTCTGCGCACACAAAAGAATTTGTTGGACTTGACTGACATTTCACAACTCCACCAAGGTTGTTGGGTTGTTGCAAAACAGCTGCTGCTAAGTTTGCTTTGGGCCACCGCATGTCACACCAGCATCATTCTACAGCAGCTACACAAGCAGTCGAGAAGGAGACGAGAAGGAGCGGTACGAGGTCGACGGTAGCGAAAAGATTCAGCCCATTCTGTTGAAAGACAGACAGCTGTCACACCACCCGAAAAGCGCCAACTAAAAAGGCCAAATCAATTCAAAGCTTGATTGGAAGGATTACAATGATAATTGGTCATGAGGACCTACTGTCCCTCGTCCACTCACGGCCGTGCTTGCATGGAAACGCCCCCCACAGGCTCGCAGCAGTGTTGTCATGGGGACGCCGCGCGTGGGTGGGACTCGGCGGCGGGAGGGCGGACGAGACGGCGCTCGGAGGCGTGACCGATGTGAGGGCGGGAACGCTCGCCGAGGGCGGGCGTAGTACGGGGGGCGGGCTGATCGCAGGAGTATGAAGAGGAGGAGTCAAAGGTGGAAGAGGCGGTGCCAAAGACCCAGGGGTCAAGAGAGGGAGGGGAGAATTCCTGGCAGTAAGGGGCGTGGTTACATGATAAAGGGGAGTCAAATGGCGAAGAGGAGGGCTGTGATGCCAAAGAGGAGGAAGTGGAGAAGGTTTGGGGAGGATGGCCAGACCACGTCGGTAGGAGGCGGAGTCAATGCGAAAGGCTGTCGTCCTTGCCGGCCCCGCCTCCTGCATCTCAAGTGACCGGCCAGCACCCGAGGAAGCGGTGGCTCGCCGCGGCACAAGCGCAGCCTCCCTGCCGGTCGCAGGAAGAGGAAGCGAAGGCTCTCGGCCCGATGCTGCCGTCAGCCGATCGATCGGCGCTCTCGGCGCTCTTTCCGATTCAATGGCCGGAGGATTTCCGAAGCTCCCGCTCGGCGGAGCTGGGGAAGGACCGTGGATGCCGGCCCGTATTTGGCCGGGGCGGTCAGGACGACGGGAGGGTGGAGTTAAGATGTACGGAGCAGTCAAAGGAGCCAATGAGCTTATGGGCGGTGAGTTGTGGAGAAAAAAAGGCAGTGAATGCGGCAGGGCGAAAGCGTCATCGGCGCTCGTGCGATCGGTCCTGCTTGAAAACCTCTGGACGGTTGAAGCTCCGTCCCGCCGGCTGAGGGCTCCGCGTTCTGTTCCAGCGATGGCGTTAGCTCGGGACACGAGAGGCTTAGCGATGATGGCCGTGGCCCGCTGCTCAGGCTGGGCTCTCGTAGCGGCGGCAGGCAAGCGACCGCTGCCCGGACGCTTCCTGAGCGGCGTGGAGACCAATGCCAGGAAGGGCCGCCGCCGCCGCCCACCCGACAATCGTGGCGGGAAGGCAGGCAGCCCGGGGGGGGCTGGTGTGGAGGAGGTTGTGGCTTCTTTTTTGGGGGGAGCAGACACGTGCCGTGAGTGGGGTGATTCCTGAGGGTGTACTTTGGGGAATCCAGAAACACCAGCGTGCCTCTTCCGTCGGCGTCCCGGACCACCGGAACTCGTCTTTGCGGCCGGCGTGGAGACAAAGCGGGGCCGGGCGCTGCGCATCCAGGGGCCAGGCGATACTGACGCAACCCCATATTTTCCATACCTGTCCCGCTGCACATACACTGGTCACAGGAGGAAGAAGTCAACAAAAGCCATCAAAAACAGACTATCATTTGGTCACCACAAAGACTCTGCGTCAACATTGTGTCATTGAAGCAGAGTGGATGGAGGTCATCAAGCCATTCCCACGATCGGTCTTTTGGAGCCCGCACGTAGGCGAGTGACTTGCCAATCTTGCTCACATGAGCCCAGAATCAAAATTCCATTTACACTTGAGAAGAGAGAGAGAAAAGTTGTGAGGTAAGCGCAAAACAAAAAGATCATCAACATCTGCTGGAAAAGTAGTACAGAAGAGGTGAAAGGTGAGGACAGGGGGGTGGCGTGACGCCGGGCGCGTGCATGCGTTACCTACCGTGTGTGTGTGTTGCATTAGTAGCATGGGTGGTGTTAGTGGAGCCAGCGGGAGAGGAAGCGGCTGCGGGAATGTCGCAAGGGGAGAGACAAGACAAGTGGGATGACCAACGTGGGCTGTTATTCAGCACGCACGCACGCACGCCCGCACGCACGCACGCACGCACGCACGCTCACACGGCATCCAGTGCACCGCAGGACAAGGGTGAAAGCGAGCGCCCTCCCCAGCGTGGCTGCTCACGCTGCTGGCATCCGCTTCTTTTTTCTTACCTGGACATCCCGGGCGCGAGGAGTCGCATTTGCCGTGGACGGAGCCGTCGCTGGGCAGGGACACGCCTGAGTGGAAAAAGAAGGACAAGGTAGTCGTCGGGTGCTCAAAGGGCAACGTGGCAGTCAGCGTGTTTACAAAGGTGCGCTCGCTGTTGTCACCTTTGCCCTTTGCTTGCTTGAGCCGGCTCAACTCGGCATTGTCTTTCGATAAGTGAAAGGGGCCAAGGCAATTGAAATGTAATTGGATTTTTTTTTCTTCATTTTTGATCATTTGACAAACATGAAATGAACACACCTTTTGGCATGAAATGACAGACATTATTTCTTTCTTCATCTTTTTAAGACCACACACACACACACACACGTTACATGTTGGCGTGCGTGTCCGCACGTCCGCACACAAGCGGCACATCGTCTGGTGAGAATTCAAGGGAGCAGCTGGACTCCATTAGCTTAGCGGCCCAGCGGAATGTTCAAGTCATTTTCCTCGCTGCTTCCATTTGGAGGCGGAAGCCGTCATGAGGAAACAAACAAGGCAACTCGTGAAAAAAAAACACTCAGCCGGGGGGAAATAAGCAAGCAAGCAAGCAAGCAAGCAAGCAAGCAAGCAAGCAAGCAAGCAAGCAAGCAAGCAAGCAAGCAAGCAAGCAGAGGAGCAAACAAACAGGCGCTCAAAGATACAAACCAAAGAGGGGGTCAAGGAAACAAAGGAATAAGCAAGGAGGCGTTCCTGGAAAGCAAATGGCAAACAAATATACAGAGAAGACAACAATGAGAATGCGCACATAGAAGCAAACAAAGAAGACAAGGAACCAAAGGACGGAACAAAGAAGCGAGCGGAGCCGAGAGGAATGCGCTCCTGATTTTCCATGTCGCCGTGTCGCCAGAGCAGGACGGACAAGAGAGAAACTGTCGGGGAGAGAAGCCAGAGAAACTAGCGGGAAGCGAAAAAAAAAAAAGAACGACAAGCGAGCGACACACCCGCTAAATCGGAGTGAAACGACATAAGCAACTCTGGCGAGAGTGAAACAAATGCAAGAATGGAAAGACACCAAAGAAAAACAAGGAAGTCAAGAGAGAAACCACTGTGGGGACAAACGAGCGAGACAAGAGATAGGACTCACTGCAACTTAGGGCGCCGTCCGTCCGGGCCAGGCCAGGGGGCACGTCCCAGAAGCTGTTGTCCCAGTCGATGACGTTTCCGGCCGCGTGGCAAGTGAGCGCGTTGAGCTGCTGCACCGTCATGGCATAGTCCCAAAGGCGAACGTTGTACACGCTGCCCCGAAAGCTGCTCGGCCCTGAGTCACACAACGGCGCACGTTAGTCCCCTTGTTGGGGGGGCTACACGGAACACGGTCCAGCCTGTAATCCCAAGTTGTAGAGCTGCTTAAAGGTCAGCCAGTTAGTCTGGTTTCGGCCTCTTTAACATTTGCGTCAAAGGGGTGGCTCCGATTCTGTGAACACCTGTGCGAGAGATAACAGTCTCACCTCCCAGGCGAAAGGTGCCGCCGCCCGAAACGGAGCGCCCGGCGGAGTCGGAGCAGGTCTTGGCCCAGTGGTTGCCGTCAAAGTAGACGCCTACGCGACCGCTGGACGAGGCCCACAGCACACACAAGCCCGCCATGGAGGAGGTCCAGTCGGCCGCCGTCGCGATGGAGTCCAGCGAGCACGTCACGCCCTCCAGTACCATTTCCACGCGGCCTTGGTGCGCTCCCAGCGCCAGCGCCGTCTCGCCGTCGGCGTCGCTGTACGTGAAGATCCACTCCACCTGCGCGCCGCGCCGCGCCGTCAGGACAGCCCGAGTGCCACCTCTGCGCCTTTGTTGCCGGTCCGCAAAGGTGGGATTCGCCGTGCGCACGTACCTGCTGCGGAGGCCCGCTTCGCTCCATCTCCAAGCACAGAGTCAGGTGACGCAGCGTCGGCACGTCAACGGAAGGTGACACTCGGGCCCCCGGCACATTGCCGCCGGCGACGCTGACCTTCTGATTTCTCAAAGCCACGGCGACTACCCAAGGGGAGAGGAAACAAGCGAGGATGCAAAGAGAGGCTCCTCCCGAGCTGCCGTGGCGACCTACCGTGTCTGAAGCTGATCCTGAAGCCTCTTTTCTGAATGCTGAAGTCAGAAGTGAAATCCAGGTCCATGACGCTCCCGCTGGAGTTGAGAACCAAGCCGGCGGCCGTCAGACCGCAGAACTTGACCTTGCCGTTGCCCGTGGTGACAGTGAGCCGGTCGTAGATACATCCCGGCGCCTCCTCCAGCTCAAAGTCCTCGAACGAGATCTGCACGACGAAGCCCGGCGGCGCTCGCAGACTCCACTGGCAACTCTGGGAGTTGCCGTACTTGCTCGGATAACACGGGGATGTCAGCCGGCCCTCGGACTCCGTCGACACAGATCCGCACTTGGACCACTCGCACCCGATAGCTGTATTGGGGGGGAGACAGGCATGACAAGTTGCATTCCAAAAACAACACACGTGAAAAAGGGTAGAAGTTAAAATGGGCAGCACTATAAAACTAAAACACACAATTAGACTAGAACATCATAAGACCAGAGACAAGAAAACCAGAAAGAGAGGACTATAAGCGATGACAGAAGAAGTAGAGGAGAAAACAAGCCGCAAGAAAACTGGAGTTGGGCCTCGCACACTTCCACACGCTCCCATGCACTGTAAAAATAAAAAAGAAAGCTTCGTGCGCGTGCACACACGCACAGACATGCAAATAAGTGTGATCGGAAAACAAATCAGGGCTGTTTGTGGGCATGTGTGCGTGCCATTCGTTACACGTGCTTATGCTGAAAATGACGAACAATTAGCGGCGCGCGTGCGCGTATGCGTGCATGCGTGCGCGTCACGAGTGTCCTCGTCTAAATGCTAATGCGGTACAGGCTAAGCTCGCGCGTGTGTACGTTAAGACACTTCTTATAATTGATCCTGTTGTGAAAGGCATGTTTAGACAAACATTTGAATTACTTTGCTGCTAGCAACGCTCACTTCTAGGTGACGCAAGGAGTCCGAGAGGCTAATCATAATCGTAATTATGCATTGGCGCCTTTCTATACAAGCAGACATTCAAAGCGCTTCCAGCAGGCAGATTATTGACACCACTTGGCGCGCCGGTGATGTGAAACTATGATGGCTACCGGCCGGACTTCCGTCAACCTACCAGGGGCAGCCGGGGCGAGGCGACTCACCTTCCGCGTACCTATGTAAGGTGAGTCGCCCTCAGCTCGCCACGCGCTTGGACGGCCTCAGAGGGGTCATGTCGCCGTCGCAACGAGCATCACTATCCTCCTCGATTCTTACGGAGAGGCGAGGGTGGAGCGCCGCGGAATTAGTGAGCGTCAGCAAACAGCTGCAAGGAGGAAGGCTTGCTTGCTTGCGTTCAGAGTGACATCACCAAATTGTGCATGGTCACAAAAATACAAAATAGCAATTTGCAGCAGGGGCTGGGATAAATGCTCCCAACATAACAACGTGTGTTATTGCATGCGTGCGGGCATGCCTTTGCGTGTTGGGTAATGTCACCTCATGTTGTCAGAGGCACTGTCTCAAAAATTAAACTTGCAACTCTAACGCAGTAGGCGGGTCTTAACACTCCCCGAGGAGTGTGAGGAGAGCGATTGTGCGTGCGTGAATGTGGCCAATGTTCTTTCCACCCAACACACACACACACACACACAAAATTTGCAGCGTGTGTGTGTGTGTGTGTGTGTGTGTCTGCGCACTTCTGGGAACTTTACGAGTGTACTTGGCCAGAGGCTGCTGGAGGGGTATGGAAAATATATTACAGACAGGCACGCGCGCGCAGGGAGTAGATTTGTGTTCAAGTTTATTCTTCGAGCTCGTCTGGGCGGATTAGTGACGATGTAGGACGCCCAAATAAACGTTCAGACACTGGCTATCATTTAAAGTTCAACAAAATTTGTACATGCAAGCGTGATACATGTGTTGATGACCTATCACTTGGCGATTACGTGCGTGACGAGTCGTGGTGTCAAAGGAAATCTGGCAATGGGCCTAGAAAAACTTTGGGAGCGACGATCGAGGTTGTTAGGTCCGCGTAACGGTTTTGGGTTCGAAGCTCATTCGGAATCATTCCGTGCCCGGGGCTTGTGTCGACAGGTGCGAATGCACGCTACTCGAGAAGTTAGTTGGTCCCTGTGTGCCCCTACACCAGGGGTGGGCAATTCCGGTCCTCCTCGAGGGCCGGCCGGTACTGTCCTGCATGTTTTCTGTCACCCTGTTGCAACACACCTGATTCAAATGGTCAGATTATTAGCAAGGTCTGCAGAAGCTGGATAACGATCCTGATTATTTGAATCAGGTGTGTTGCAGCAGCGAGACCTATAAAACATGCAGGACACCGGCCCTCAAGGACTGGAATTGCCCACCTACACGTTATCGGGCGCTTGTCCATAAGAGTGTCTTACCGTACGCATGAAGCCCCGCCCACATCAGGATGACCGCGGGCCTCCCAGCCCCGCCCGCTCGGCAGCGCGCCACCCTGAGGAGAGACGCAGGGACGTTATTGTGCGTGCTTGTTGAATATTCATGAGGCTCATTAGAATAACAAACTAGCCGCCCGTGTTTGATGAATATTCCCGAGTGGAATATGACAAGCGGTGGTGACCTTCAAACAAGAGAAATCTTTGTCCGCCCACGACCCGCCCCAGAAAGACGCGATTGACAGCCGCCGCTCGCAGTTGCCCATTCGACACCGACATCGGCATGTACACACTGTGCCTGTACTGGAAATCAGCCAAATCCCCCCCCAAAAAAGCATTTTTAGGTGCGAGCTTATTCGATGAGGCCACGCCCCTCACGCTCGGCTCAAATCTTGAACAAAAACACAACGGCAATTAAATGTAACCGCTGTTAAATGTTTAATTATAACACGCAGGTCTCACCCCTCCATATACAAACACTTAAAAATAAAAAATAAAGTCAGGCGACTTTTATTGGGACGGCGAGAAGTTGTGATCAGACACTCTTGTTCTTTCGGCTTTTCAAATAAATCACTAAATCATTTGCGTGTCATTCTCAGAGTCCAAAAAGTTGTGCGACTGTATTAGGAGTTACTCCCGCCACTTCCAAAAAGTATACTACACGCCAAAACAATAAAGAATGCTAGCCAATGAAATGAAATTTTGTTAAAAAGTCCACACACATATTTGTTCAAATCAAGCGTTGAGTAACCAAGAGGAACTTAGGTGTCTAATGCTAGCCAATAAACTTTAGTTGAAAAGTCAACACACATCTTTGTTCAAATAAAGCGTTGAGTAACCAAGACAAACTTACATGTCTAGTGCCGCTTCCTGTCCTGCCACATTTCACCTCCAAAACACAGCGTGGTCCTCCTCCTCCTCCTCACTTTTCTTCTAAAACTTTCTGTCGGACTCTTCAGTCCAAATGCACATGCATGCATGCATGCATGCGTGCGCGCGCACAGACACACACACACACACACACACACACACACACACACACACACACATACATACACACAGACAAGCTGTGAAGATGGGGGGAAAATGCGGGGAGGGGACCGAGCAAGGGGAGGGATACCAAGGCGCCTCTGGCTGTAGGGTGCGTTTGATTCGCTGGCCTCGACCACCCGACTGCGAGTGAGCAGAGCACCAATTAGTCCCGTTCGACCACAGTCTGCACATAAAGTGGCTCAAATCGGTTCTAGGCGGGCTTCTCGACAGCTTGAGCCGTTATCCAAACAGACGTTCCGCGTTATCAGAGGCCTCTCGTAGTACCAAGGTAAAAGTCCGAAGGCGGCCACAAGTAAATGTTCCGAGACACTTAGAATGGAAAGGAACGCGGAGAAGACACACCACCATCGTCCAGCAAAGCATTGACGTCTAGATGTGAGAGAAAGAAAAAACAAAAAGCAGGCGAACGCAGAGAGGAAATTTTCTAGCTACGACCGGCTGTGTGGAACATGTCGCAACACTCTGGGCTGGGCCGGGCCGGGCCGGGTGGCAAACCCGTCTTGCGGAGAACTCAAAAACGCTCAAAACCTGCCAACAATTTTAGGACCTTTGGAGCAAAATTGCAAAAGGTCATTTGCAGTGGCCACTGAAAGCCAAGCAAGGTGGGGGCCATCGCGCCTTTTTCCATGTACAAACAAACAAATGGCCGACGACAAACGCAAACCGCTCAAGTGGATTTATTTGGAACATCTGCAAAGGAAAGCAAAGGAAACAAATTACGCCGGCAAGTTGTTAGCTTGTAAGAGGGAGAAGAAGTGTAGCCAGTGCGGTTGCTAACGTCACACTCGGGTGTTGACAAACAAGAGCAGCGCTCGCGCAGCGCCCCCTGCGGGCAGGAAGCTCCACGTGCCGGCCGGCGGTCGCCTCCTCAGCACGTTCCGTAATAGGGATGGAGACTTAGAGCGGGCGCACACAGGCGGCCGTTGTTGAGCTGCCGTCTCCATCCAAGCTACTGGCGGCCAGCCGGCGTGCGTGCGTGTGTGCATGTGCGTGTGCGTGCAGAGCTGATGAGATGGTGCAGATTGACGCAGCCAGACGGACGGACAAAGGAGTCATTCTTTTCCAGTGGTGAGCAGTTTGAGGGCCTTCTGGAGGTTGTGGACAGCCGTGGGCACGTCCTCGTACTGGAGGGCACTGCCGGCGTACTTGCAGTACTTCTGGGCCTTGGTGAAGTCCTCGGCCGAGAGACGGACGTCACCTAGGGGGAGGGGAAGAGGTTGCCACTCGGGTCCGGGCTGAATGAAAGGGGAGGCATCGGGCGGGCGGCGCCAGTCGCCCGTGTCGACACGACGGCTCGGCCTTCAGCGAGAGCGTTGCGTGCACCGCTGATTTGTTGATGAGCAGCATCGACCTGGCTCGCACGCGCGTGTTACGTGTCCTCTCTGTTTCAAGTATGTCGCTACACTGCGGGCACTTTGACAGGCGTTTGCTGACCTTGCTGCTGGCCCGTGGGGAGGTCGGCGGCGTGCGCGGTGGTCCTGGGCGTCGGCACCGGCTTGACGGCGTCTGTCGAGTCGCATGACACGCGTGAGCGACCGTCCGACCCTTCGCTGAGGTGGGCGTGGCTACCTGCCGGCGTGTTGGCGGGGGCGTGTGCGCCGGGGGGGACGTGGACATTGCCGAAGTTGGAGGGGGGTGCCGACGGTCCCGATTCGGAGCCCGCCGTGAAGCCGATGCCCGGTGCCGCGGCCCCGCCCGCGTCCTCAGAGGAGGCTCGGAAGGAGCCGCCCTGCGAGAAGGCGTGACCCGAGAAACCTTCATCGCCATCTGGAGCGCGCCGCGCATCAAAAATGGGGATAAGAGAGAAGATAAAGAAGTACACGCGTTGCCCTTCGGCGAAGAGTGCCGCACGAGGGATAGCAAGAGAGCGAGTGATCCGGTGAGCGTGCCGACGGCGATGGCGCACCCGCTTCCTGGTCCAGATCCATGCCGGTGGGGCCGGCTTCGGGCGTCTCGCCGTTCTTCAGGCAGTTGTGGATGTATGCGGCCTTCCAGCGGGCGTACTTCCTGTGCTGGATGTTCTGGGTAGTCAGTCCGTGGGAAAAAAGAATCACACATCACTGTCCATGTTAGCAATGTGGCTATACTTTACGTATTTGCTAATTCCACGCTAGAGGCTGACTCCTGTTACGCAAACCAAGAGAGTCTGAGGTCAAGAAAACAGACAAAAGCTCCATCGTTGCCCGATTGAGACGCCTTCCCGCCCTACGTCATGTAAAAGAAACAAACACAAGTGGGAGTCATACACACTGTGGTGGATGGGAAGTTTTTTTGGTGTTTGTTTTACAGAGTGCTCAGTCAACTTTTAATAAGGTTCTAACACGCCGGGTGCAACGTTTGGAACGGTGCCAGAATGTCGGCTACGAGCAAGGTCGCCGCGCGGGCGTGTGGCGAGTCCACGGAACGGCCCGGTGCTGCTGTGAGGAGATAAGCCACACTCGGATGTTTTTTCAGGGTCGGACTGAGGAACAATAGCGGCTCGCTGGTGCCGAGGCGTGTTCTGAACTTTAGTTCTGTTGAACTAATAATCGCTGAAACAACGCGCGCTTTTTCCTGTGGAGCGCTAGCAGAAAAGAGCAAAGGTGACCGACCGACCGACCGACCGACTTGTATGTCGCACGCACACGAGTGAGTAACAAAGACAAGCGCCGCGTGAGTAGGGCTCACCTCGTCTGACAACTCTCCGAAGACGGAGAGGACGTCCAGCAGCAGACTGGCCGTGTAGAAGGACTTGATCATGTTCCTGTGCGCAGCAACATTTAATGACGTCACAACATGCTCAACGTTGTGAATTCAAAGTTACTCAAACTTACTTGTGGAATCGTCCCGCTCTGTCCTCGTTGTCGGCGTACAGGAACATCTTGAGGGCGTAGTTCTCAATGTGGGCGTTGCCCACCACCTCCTGAGTGATGGAGTCGTTGTCGCTCAACTCCATCTTCATCTGCCACAAAAGGTCACAGTGGCGGTGAAGGCACGAGTGACCTTTTACACTGACTTCCTGTTTGCGGCCAGTGCGGTTAGCGGAACACGCCTCAAGTTTGCCCTCAAGCAAACTTTGTGAAGCAGGTGGGGGGACCCTGAATACAACCACTGTCCTCTCACCTGCACGCGCAGGTGCCTGCGGAAGGCGCAGCATAAAGGAAAGACTGTGTCTCGGGTTTCGCTCAAAGAAGAGCGCCGTTGATTGACCAGGCTGTAGCGCACCAGACGGACCCTCACGTTTCACACCTCTGGACACTGTGGCGCCTTTTCCCTCGTGGCAAAAGGGGGGAGGGAGGATGGGGTCTTCTGCTGCACGCAGCCTGGCACTAATTAAGCGTCCTTTCACACTTTGGACATTGGCGTCAACTGTCTGTGATGTCAGCACATTGAGCGTCCGCCCACGTGTGACAAGTGGACCTGAAGACACAGCTGATGATCATTACTGCCAAACACACTCTGGAATCATTACACTTGCCAGCACGACACCCACATCCGCTACTTTCATGCTTTCATGTCCCGGAGCAAGGAAAGCGCCGCCGAGCTCCACGGCGTCAAGTCGTCTCTGCGTCATCGAGACGCCTCCGGTAATCACACATCCCCCCTCTTTTTGTCACCGTTTTTACTTTGACTTTGGTAAAGAACCAGAGTTAGTAGTTTGAGCAATGTTTTCTTTGCGGTCTAAACTTTCACGTAAAAGTGAAGCAGGCGCTTTTGCCACCGCAGATGACATCAGACTACGTGTTGCTGCCGGGCTCCGCCCCCTTCCTGTCCCAACAGGCCCCCAAAAATCAATCTCGCTTTCTGGCGCTTCTTCGCATAGGCTCGGGCGCATCCATCAGGTGAAGCGCCGACGTGGAATTGACTCCGAATGTGCGCAATTGTGCGCGTCGCTTCTTTTATCTTCACGGCTTCTATTTTAGAAAAGTGAAGATGAAAGAAACTTCGATATGCATTTTTTAGCTTTGACTTTGGAAAATACAAAATGACATAGGCGGACTTTTACGTCGGCGTGTACTGGCAGAAGGACTGAGGGGAACGGACGAGACTCACCGACTCAAGCTGGTCCATGAGCTTGACGAGGAACTTGCGGCACTCGGGAGTTTTGCTGTCCAGCTTCATTCCTGTCTGCATGGCGTACAGGCGGCCTGTCCGCGGCCCAAAGAGAAAAGAGTTGTTGCAAATGTTGCAGAAACAAGCGAGCGTACTTTGGACGGACAGACACGGACTGCACTGCACGCTGTCATTGTATTAGTAAATGCTTGATACATCTCTAAATTTTGCTTGCAAGTCAAAGCGAGAAATTGATGACTCGCATCTCGGAAACCGACGCTTTGTCCCAGCGAGCTGGAGCGCATTCCTCAAGACTGACGTCACCGGCGTGACGTACCCGTCTATCGGGTTTCTTTGGGCACGGCGAGGCAGCTCTATTCGGAGAGCGCGTTAGGTGCGCCGCGTGACGACCGAAGGTTAGGTTACGTACGTTTACCCTATTGAAATGGTTATTAGGCCGTGGCTGGCGACTCGCCACCTAGCGTTAGTTATTCTGCCGCGTATTGTACCGCGAGCGACGGTGAAAGTCAGCCAACTCTTGCCGTGACGGTGTTGGCCCAGAAGGCGCTACTCTGTTCCTTTTCGTCACACTTTCAAAATCTATTTCTGCATACGTTACCTTGCACGCTTATCCTCACGACATACTTTATAAACTTTCTGGCAGCCAGTCGTGTGTCGTAAACGAGCCCATTTATTTCATGTGTTTAACAATTGAGCAGTTATGCAGCTGAACAATTTTGACCAAATAAATGAATCCGCAAAATGATTAGGGAGCCACAAATCTAAAAGGTTGTGGTGAAGGTAAGGAGGTCAAATTACTCATCTAAAAAAATAGGGTGGATTCGAGTCAAGAAGGGCTTCGGAGTTTAACGCGTTTAAATGGTTAGGATACAAAGTGACACAAAGCTAAGGTCAGGTTAAGACTAGGAAACACAAAGTTACTGGACTGACGTTTCCCCAAACAACCACAGCTGGAATCGGTTGCCCCGCGACCACTTCAGGGTACAGTCAACCCGGCTCAGCCGGGTTCGGCTCAGGCACACCGGCAACCCAAAATGAAGTTGGGAACAAGGAAACAGACGATAATGCAGGAGACGACGATGATAAAGCATATCACTTGCAGTCTCGCTGTGGGGTTAGAGTTAGTTGGTGCTGTGAACGAGTCGGGCAAAGAAAAGTTAGCGCTTAAACGGAGCTAGTGGTAGCCTAGCCACCGCACACTCACAGTAGTAAGCCACCACAGGGTCGCGCTTCTCGTGTTCTTGGGCGGTCCGCAGGTGGTGCTGGACTGCTTTGAGCTGGGCCGGTGCCGCCATGGTATTCGCAAACGAAAACTACACGGTCGAGTGGGTCGTCTCGTTCGTCTTGTTGTTGTTGTTGCTGCTGCTGCTGCTGCTGCTGTTGATGGTTGGACCGCGGCAGCTGCGACACCTCGCTGCACTTGTTCTTGTTTCGTTTTCCGGCGGGAGGAACCAGCTTTAGGGTGCATTACCGCCACCTACTGTGTTGGAGTGTAAACGACAGGCGCGTCAATTTTGTTCGTCGGAACTTTACCTGTTTGTATTCTTCAAATTAGACATCTAAAAAGAATATTGTTTTCGTTTGGTGCGGTTCCTCTTCAGACATTTTGTACATTTTGCAAGTCAAGTATACACATCCACGCTTGTGCTCCCATTGGACAGCAATGACCAGGGCAGAGCGGCACACAGAGCACAGACCCGGAAATGAAGGAAAACATACGAGTGCCACGCGCTGCGTTCCTGCTCTTTGAAAGAGCGGCCACGACGTAGCTCATAAACGTAGCCGCTACGTTTAGCCACAGATGAGCACAGATGCGTTGCCACTGTCAGTCAGCACCAACATGGACCTCTGCCTCCGCTTGAGGCGACCTGACCGGCATTACTCGATGTGCAATAACTATTATTTACTTCCTGTACTTTCCTATTTCATGTTTATATAAATAGCCATATTGTACATACCGTAAATAAGATTCTTTCACTTGTATTCATTACGGTCCCTTTATACTTCTTAATTTTTATGTTTATTTTTGGGGATTTCTTTTTTCTACATTCTCACTGCACTGGAAAAGGAGAAGCTGTCCAATGTCGTTGTACAATTGCATTGTAAAATGACAACAAAGGGCATTCTATTCTAGTTTTAAATAGAACTAATGTACCGACTCTGTTGCAGCCAAGGAAATAGCGCCACCTGTCGTCATAGCTCCGAATAAATCTCGGAACCGCTCACAAAAACAACTCATTTCAAATTGTTTGGAACGAATGCTACCACTGCGTAATATACTCAAATATTCCATGAATATAGATGTTTGCTATGGTAAATATTGGTAGGGACTATTTTGTATTGTCCAAATATGTCCCTACCAGCCCGATCTGTGGTGCACACGGTCCTTCAGGACTTGAATAAGTATCAATGGTGAAGTTAAGCAGTTATTACCATCAAGCAAGTGACAAAGACTAAAAGAAGTCCAATATGAAAAATTCGGATTTATTTGAAATGTATGAATCAGTCACTCATTCCACACGTCTATAGATGATTCACAATGAACTGAAATAAATTAGGAACATATTGAAGCTGCTGGGCTAACAGGCAGCTACATGAGCAAGTTGAAGCTATTCGCCGTTGAGCACGTCAAAGGTATCAGTTGCGTTAGCACCTCGATCGTATCGACTCAGTCGCTGAGGTAGTAGTCGCCGCGTTCGGGTGACTGGATCATGCGACGCGAGGCCGGCCATCTCCTGGGTAGAGTGTCGGCTGATGAGCGGCTAGCGATGCCCCGAGTAGGGGATGACGTGGGTGAAGCCAGAATGAAGATGTACGTACAGCAGCCGCCAGCGACACAAACGTGCGTGCGTGCGTGCCGCACGCACGCAGGCACACACGCAAAACGACCGCAAAGAATCGCTACTAGCTTAGCGCCAGACGGGTTAGAGTCAGGGTTTTTGGGAACCCGCGACTCATCATCACGGATTGGGATCGTTTCAACCCGAAGCGTGCCGCTTTAAATGCGAGTTTGTTTGGAGCGCCGCAGGGTGAACAATGTCACAATGTGGCGGTTTGGCTGAGCAGCAAGCAAATCCTACCAGCATCCGCTTACATGCGCAAGGAAACAACAGCGGCGCCTTGGAGAGCATACAAAGTGATCGATCTGCTTTTGTCTGCTGATGCGAGTTTGTACCTGAGATGAAAGACAGATGAAACCTTCACAACCAAAAGTTGGATGGATGTCTGATGAAGGAAATAAAAGTCAAGCGTTGACATTGACAAGAAGTAAATGTGCGCCAAAGGGTCGCAAACACTCAATGTTGTTCAATGGAATACATAAGCTCAGACGAGTCCGCGATTCCACTTCAACTGAATCTTTTCCCACAGATACGACCAGTCAATTGTGATTTGAACGTAAACAACGATTGGGGACAAAAACTATCTGAAAGTACACAAAGCCTTTCTGTCAAACTTGAAATACTGGAGAGTCATCACAGTCCTTTTGGGTGGGGGGGCTTCCTAGCTACAAGTGTCTTTCTGTCAATGTGGGAAAGGTCGCGATGGGCTGGAGACGGCCACCCACTCGCACGCACGCACACACACAGGTACCTGTGGTCCGGAGCCAAGAAGCTTCTCGAGGGATGAACGGGCGTCCCGTCGTCAAAGTACGCCACGCGTTCCTTTTGTCCTCCCGCTTGTCCCGTGGGGTGAGCTCCCTCGGGCAAAGACGGACTATTTCTCACTTGCCCGGCCCGAGAGAAACGACGGCGGTTGCTGTCAGTGGTTGTTGAGATAGCCCAGTCGTCTGCAGAGGATCTCAAAGATCTCGGCCACGCACAGGAGGATGGTGATGACGGTGAAGGTGTACATGGCGCTCAAGAAGATGGTTTTCTCAAAATGTTCGGGCACCATGCACTTGGTCACGTTGAAGGTCTTCTCCAACGCACTGGCATCGCACATGTAGAGCGGGTGGACCTGAGGCACACACACAAAGGATGCCGCTCAGGTTGGATTTCGCTGCGAGCCTCGCCACCCTCCGATGCTCAAGGCCTGGCAATTTGAGACAAAAGCGCCGCCGCTTTGCACAAAGGAACTCGGCGCCCATTCCACGTCCATCGTCGGCCATCCGGGTCACGGCGATCCACTGAGGTTTACGACCTGGGTGACTGAAAGCGGAGCAAAAACTCACTGTGGCGCTTTTTTCACACCTGGAAGCCAAAGAGATGACTCTGAAGCCAGAAGGCGATGACCTCCAAAATGATGCGCAAGAGAACGGAGATGATGTAGAAGACGGTGTAGACGGGTCGCTCCAGGATCTCCTCCTGGTCGATGTTCTTGCAGGCGGCGTAGAGGTGGAACACGGCCCCCGGAACCAACACGGTGACCAGCTGCAAAGCCCAGAACACCTGCCAGGCGGTCGCATTGTCATTTCTGTCCAGCGGATTTGCGCCCACGTCAGCCCGTCTTCGGTACCTGAGGCGTTATGGGTCTGAACTGGTTGTAGCAGTAGAGGTTGAGTTCCCTGCGATCCGGGTCACAGCTGAAGTGCAGTGCTTCATTTCCGTACACGGCGAAGCCCAGAACTCCCAGGAAGAACATCCGCACCGAGCCGAAGAACAAGGTGTGGAACTGGCCGATCACCGTCGGAGGCCTGAGCTGGAAGGTACAAGCGCAGGCGTCGACAGACGGACGGACGAACGGACGAGAAGAGCGGACAGACGGGGGTGCCCGGCCGGACGGCCGGACGCGTGAATGTTTCGTTGGTTGGCCCTCAGCTGAAAGCTTTTCAGCGTGCCACACAGAGCCTCCTCCCTCCATCAAACAACCTCCTCCTGAGCCCGGTTTCACTGTTTTGCTTTGGGTCTGCCCTCGCTCCCCCTCCCCCTCCCCCTTAAGTCTCACTCCACGGCCGGCCTACCCCTTACAGATGTCGTCGGTGTGACTTACGCAGCCCTCGTAGAAGTTCTTGATGTAGTTTAAGGACATGTTTGGGCCGTTGGTCTGCGTCCGGGGCACTTGTGGGCCCACGTGGCAGCGGGCGCACAACCGCCCTCTGCCTACCCGTCCCCATGCAAAGCCCGTGTCAATGCATATTTGGGGGCCTTTTATCTGCATCAATTGACTCGCTCAGTGGACACAGTAGGGTCAACAATGGCCCCGCGGGCTGGCTGCTCCCTGCATTCTAATCCCCACAGGACTCTGTCAGCGAAAAACTCAACCTCCAACGCTCACCACAAACATGCGACAAAGACACAACGCGGGCCTCTTTGGGCCCGGGCAACGTCTTCCCGGGGCTCCCCCGACCGGCCGGCCGCCTGGCCGGCCTCCCGTCCGTTCGTCCTGCGCTCGCACGCAACACACGTCAACGCTCAAATTGGCGCCATCCAGTCGAGCTCGAGGCTGGCGCCCCTGACGAGGCGAGGCGACGCGACGCGACCGGCCGGCCGGCGGAACGGTGAGAGGAAAAACACAAAAGTCAGAAAGCGACGACAACACACCCTGCACTGCAAATACTTCTGGAAGAGCATTGACGAAGCCGCCAAACAACGAGGTCCCGCCGAAGCAAAGCAACACTACGCTTAGCGGCAAAGAAAAGTCAAGTCCACACACCAACCGTAATCCTGGCGGCGTGTTGTTCATCCCCCCCTCTTTTTTCCACTCGCAGGTCCCAAACGCATGCCGGTCCGGGGCGCCGTGGAGCCCGGGGTCAAGTTGAGGTGCCACGTCCGGCCCACTTCCCGCCGGCCCTTTCACAATCGCGCGGAGAGCCGTTCGCTGCCGGCGGCCCCGACCGAGCCGCCCCCCCCCCTCTGCCAAAGGACGGACGGGCGCGTCCCTGCGCAAACGAGCCCCGCTACAAGTCACGCCGACCTTGGCGGAGCGGGCCCTGTCTCCCGTTTAAAGCTCTTATTGTGACGCTCCGAAACCGCGGCTTCCTGCGCGTGTTGACCCAGCTCCGGTAATTGACAAAGCCTTTTGGTGTGGTCATGTGACCCCGGTCGGTGATGGACAAACACTCAGGAAGAGGAAGCTGGGGGGGGGGGGGGGGGTGAAACGCGTTTGGGACTCAGGGATGGGAATATGAGCCAGGGCCGCTCTGCTGCGTCTTACAAATCAAATTAAAGGTTCGGGGTGGGCCAGAGAGGGAATAGGCTTCTATTCATTCTTGCACTGCATGGGAAAAATAAAAAATCCAATTTGGTTCCACCGGATTGGCTTAATCTGAACATGTGCATGCGCCGATCCTGTGTGTAATTGTCTTTCCATTTTATCTTGACGACTGTGACGAGGTTCGCAATGAATCGACTAAATGGGATGAGAAGACTGAGCAGGGGTTATAGCTGAAGAAGGCGCGCAAAAAGACAACGTTGAGCAGAGAACGGAAAATCTGCGAATTAAGCATGCTTCCTTCTCTCGCTCTGGTGTGCGCGCGCGCGCTCGCCTGCGCGCACGCCACAGACATAAAAGGAACCTTCGTCGGGACGCGCCTACCAGTTGCGCGTTCTTCTCATTCGGCACGAGGCTGAACCAAGTTCCTCCGCACTTTTACGCGCGCATCTTTACGCACCTGCACTTGATCCAGTCGCGATGGCCGACGAGTTTCTGTCACAGTTGGAAGCCGGGAACTCGAGCGATGATCCTGCCGACGGCGCCGGGGGCGAGGGCTGGGCGTCCTCGGACGGCGCATATGCGGCCGTGCGCGGCGTCATGACCTCTGCGTACACGCTGATCGTGCTGGTGGGCGTGCTGGGCAATGTGACGCTGGTGAAGATCTTCGTGAGCACCAGCGCCATGAGAAGCGTGCCCAACATCTTCATCAGCAGCCTGGCGGCGGGAGACCTGCTGCTGCTCGTCACCTGCGTGCCTGTCGACGCCCTCCGCTTCTTCTCCGAGGAGTGGATCCTCGGCGAGGTCGCCTGCAAGCTCCTGCCGGCCGTGCAGCTCACCTCGGTCGGCGTGTCCGTCTTCACGCTCACTGCGCTCAGCGCTGACAGGTAAGTGCGTGCGGCTGGGCGTGGGGGCTCTCGTCGATCACTTGTCCTCATCAGCTCAGGATCCTCATCATCATCTCCTCGACTTCTTTCATTATCTGCACCGTCATTTCATGGAAATGAAAGAGACTATCGACATGTATTGTTTATTCGGACAGACATACATGAGCTAACACAAACAGACATGCCCCGCCCCCCCTCCCCACACACACACACACACGACAGTAACTAAAGGGGTCTACTAAAGGCCGCGTCAGTCATTGTTATGCAATTTGAGCCAAGTTAAAAGTGTGAGCACTGCCGCTCTTTGAAGACGTCTTGGCAAAGTTTGGCAAAACTACTCGCGTTTCCTCATTCTGCAAAGCGCTGCGGCGGCAGATACGTCTCCTCTGCAGTGACAATGCGTTCGAGGAAAGAAAGCAGCGATCGTCTTCTCCGTGTCCTCATCGGGCCGTCGTAATCATCTTGTTGCCGTTGACGCACCGGTAATTGCGCTGCGTCGAGTGTCAATGGCGCGCTCTCCCAGAAGAAAGGGCAACCTGCGGCGCAAGATGAGATGTTATTTCCTGACGACCACGTGATCCCATCCCTCCGGCGGAAAGGCCGACGATGCGTGCGGCCGACACACACGCCCGTAATTAAGCTCCTAATGGGGCAAACGCTGACGCCCTCCGAGCGAACGAGCGGGAGGGGGAACAACCAGAGAGCGAGCAGAAAAAGGCGTGACGAAGACCACGAGTGACACATGGAACGACGGGAGCACCATCACCTCAGGCGGAGAAGCGCGTGACAAATACGTCGTCAGCGTGCACCTACGCGAAACGTCGGAGTGAAAGTTACTACATGAACTTGAAAAGCCAACGACATACTTACACGCTTGAGTGCAGCGGCATTATTATTATGATTATTTTCTTAAAGAGGGTGTGAAAAATGTGAGACACGCAAGGCAAGCTAGCGTATTGACGCACCGGCGTCGGTTTGGGCACACCGGCGACCGACCCCGGCGCACGTGTGCGTGGTAGGTACAAGGCCATCGTGAAGCCCATGGACATCCAGGCGTCCGGCGCCGTTTTGCGGACCTGCGCCAAAGCCGCCGCCATCTGGCTGCTGTCCGTCCTGCTCGCCGTACCCGAGGCCATCTTTTCCCAGGTGGTATCCATGCAGGTAAGGCGTGGCGTGGTGTGGTGTGGTGTGGCGCCTGTGCTAATGCCGCCGTGACGGGAGCTGAGGTGCATTTGATGTCATTTATCATTTGGGTTCTGCGATGGGAATTTGCTCTTTGTTCCGTTTGCTGTCGCTCGCTTCCTTTTGCGCTCGTCTTTGGCTGGTTCAAATTTTTGAGCTGCCGGATGCTGACGAACAAAAAAGCGGGCATGCCGGAGCAGAACGGGTAAGACTTGAAAGGAGTTGCTCTTTTTTTCCTCACTCGATCGGGGACCCGCTCAGTGACGGACGGTCTCTTACCTTGGTCCCTTCCTTCTGTCGCCTCCGTTGTCTTCCTCAATCCCTCCACGCTTTCTGTCATCGGAGGAACTCCAATCAGTTTGAGATTTCCAACGAAGTGATGAGCAGAGAAGGCGGCCGGCGACGGGAAAAGTCAAGCAGGAGCAATAGCTGCGACCAAAATGCAACACGCAAGTCATGTTTTGCAGTTGTTCTTTGTGCGCTCTCTCAGGGTCAGAGGGGCCCCGAGAACGCCAGCTTCCTCAACTGCGTGCCGTACCCTCTGTCTGAGCAGACGCATCCCAAGGTCCACGCCGTCATGCTCTTCCTGGTCTACTTCCTGTTCCCGCTGAGCATCATTTCCGTGTACTACTACCATATTGCGCGCACGCTGGTGCGCAGCGCGCGGGACATGCCCGGCGAGGTCAGCGAGCACACCAAGACACAGGTCAGACTCCGCCCACTCCCCCGTGTGCATGCGTGCGTCCGTGCGTGCGTGCGCATGAGATGCTGCGTCCTCATCCCCCGCACAGAAGGGAGGCGTCGTCGTCGTCGCCGCCGCCCTCTCACTAGCGACACTCGCAGCTCGCCTCGGGCGCCTCTGACTCGCGCCTAAAAGCAAAGGCACACGTACAAGTCGACGCGGTCAGTCCCGTGTTGGCGACAATGACGAGGAGCGGCGTACGTTGTGCCAGCCACTTGAGGAATATTGATGATAGGGCGACCTTTTGCAGGCAGGCGTCTCATCTTTTTATTCCTTCAACTCAAATGTCATCTTGGGAGGTGGCAAGTGGAGAGCACCTAGTCCACTCAATCACAGTAGGACACCTGCACAGACATGTCAAACGTACATGAGGCAAAACAAGCCAAGCCTGAAACGGTCGCTTGAACCGGCCCGGCCTAACTTTGAGCCCCTTCCCTGCCCAATACTCGTGCGGTTTCAGGTGCGCCCAACAAAGTGAGCGGCCCCCATTCTGACATAACGCGACCTTTCTGGCATGGAGACATGAAATGGAACCATGAAGAAGGTCAAATAAAAGATCATGAATGAACGGTGGGAGACGAAGAAGGGAAAGGAGTTGAGATATTGTCAGACCGGGGGACCAACGAGGAGGAGCGGCAGTAAAAAAAACAATTCAAAGAGGTCAATTAGTGGCCAAACGGCAGCGACGTCACGCCTGCTCGCCGCCTCTACCCACGCTAAACCGGCAGCTGACGCCATGCTCGCTCGCCCCCCTCCGGCAGATGGAGACGAGGAAGCGGCTGGCAAAGATCGTACTGGTCTTCGTGGGCTTGTTTGCGCTGTGTTGGCTCCCCAACCACGTGCTCTACCTGTACCGCTCCTTCCGCTACCAGCAGATGGACCTGTCGCTAGCGCACCTGGTGCTAACGCTGCTAGCTCGCATCCTCAGCTTCTCGTCATCCTGCGTCAACCCCTTCGCACTCTACCTGCTGAGCGACAGCTTCCGCCGACACTTCAACAGGTTTGGACCGCTTGAAGAAAAAACAGCTCAAAATCAAACTATCGAAACGCTCAAAGAAGACGAATTTGCCGCCCTCTGACACGATGTGCGATTTTGTGTGTGTGTGTGTCAGTCAGCTGCGCTGCGGGGGCGGGGCAGGGGGCGGGGCAGTCGTGCGTCCCGACCGTCAGGCCAGCTACCTGTACAGCACGTCCCACGTCCGTCTGACCTCCGTCAAAAAGGCCGCGCCCACCGTCGTCATCGGCAGCAGGCAGGAAGCGTGACCGGCGAGCGGGATGAGGTCACGTGACGCTCGGACCAACCAGAGCATCGACGGAGAAGCTCTCAAATGGGATGAATTGCCTCGTCGGTTCCACTTGATGGCGGTGACCGCACTGCGCCGGTCTGTGGCTGCTGATATCACTGTGTCGTCTCAGTCCTAATAAAAGAGCACAAAGTTAGGATGAATGTGTGAGCATGTGCTAAAATAAGCCATATTAAATGCAACCTCCGTCCGTCTGCGCAGAAGAAAGAGACGACGCCACTCGTGCACTGGAGGGAGGGAGGCAGGCAGAGAACGCAACTTTGATTTGCTCCGGGTGAGGCTGACCTTGTTATCTGTGGCAAGCCAGAAAATAGAAAACAAAGCAGACACTTGCATACTCACGAGCACAAAGAAGCTTTCTTGGAGCGAATGCGTTTCACTGGAAAAACACACTCATGTGCTCGTGTTGGGTTAGTGCAGTGCTTCTCAAATAGTGGGGCGCGCCCCCCTGGGGGCGGTGCGTTACCAAGCGGGGCGCGTGTGACACCAGGGAACATGCTTTTCTTTGGGCTGTACTAGATTAAAGGCTAATTAGACATCCACTGCAGTAGGTGGGAGTGAGTATTCGCTCTACGGATCATACATACGCACACACAGCATAGAGCAGGCGATAAAAAAGTGCAGCGGGACACCATGGAACAATATTGAACAGTGTTGAAAGGAACGGCGGAGAGAGACCGAGATAAGAGAATTGAGAATCACACGAAAGCTAAGACAAGGAAATATAACGAAGCGTACGGAGCGCTCGGCTTCAGTGTGACTACGAAGGGAGACGAGGAAAGACCGGTGTGTTTACTGTGCCTTCTTACAGTGTTGGCAGCGGACAGACAGTATGAGGCCAAATACATAAAGGCGGCACCGTATGTCATTGCACCCCAATCACGCTGATAAAATGCTTGAGGTTTTTCAGCGAAAACCGACTGAATATTGCCAACAATCACCCCACTTAGTGAATGCTACTTCAGTCAATCAGCAAGCGCTGTTAGCATCGTATAAAGTAGCGCACCAAATTGCTCAGTGCAACAACGACAACAAAAACACACCGTTGCAGAGGAGCTGATACTACCTGCAGCCGTGGATATGGTCTCAGTCATGCTGCATCATTTTGATTCAAAAAACAGCAACATTACAGAAAATGATTGAGAAGCACTGGTGTAACAACACTTACCTGAGCCTTCCCCATCACGTGTCCTCCTTCCCCCAAGTGAGCATCGTAACTGAATGCTTCCACCAAGTGGCCACCACGAGAGTTGCAACAATTCCGCACTTCTCGGTGTTATGACGTGACGTCATCAAATCGTCAACATAGTGAACGAAAATAGACCACTTTTTTTTTTTTTTTTTAACCCTTTCACTTCAGGCTAACGCTTGCGAGGCCAGAAAATGGGCGGGGCCGATCAGATTATTTTCAGCGGTTCAGCTGTCGCCTTCATTTTCCTCTTCGTCTACATGGCCAGGCGTCCTTCGCTTCTCTCACCTGGTAAGCTTTCGTGTTGTTGTTTTTTTTTTTTATATGAAACTTATCTCACACAGACTTCTTCAACAAATCCCGTCCAGAAAATAGCTTCAATTTGTAGCACAGAAAATGACTTTATACACCAACATTATTATCGATTACCATTACAATGACATAGCTCGGGCTCGTGACAACCTTCGGCGAGATGTAATTCTGAGGTGGCAAAAAAACACACCCTGCAGAGAGATGAGAGACGAGCGGCCGGCCAGTTCTTTAGAGCCGTTTGTGCGCTGAACTGCTCCGAATTTCCATTGGATAACTGTGAAAGGCTTTTAGGGAAATACTTTTTTGTGGAATAGCTCAGATTTACTGTCAAGCGGGCCTGCAAAAGTTGACTTTGAAGCTCCTGGTCAAGAGAGTCGGCTGGCGTGTGTCGTACTTGTTGTGGTGGCCAAACAGCTGCAGCTGTCATGTTTCATCGTGCCGAGCACCGACAGATTTCCTAATTTAGCTTGGCTCTTGTCGGCTACTGTCGCCACCTCGCTGGTGCTCGGGCCACGCGCACGTGACTCCATTGCTATTTTCTCCTCAGCGCTCCCGTGATGTCGGTGAAAGCCACCGAGGTGTTAGCGCCTCGCCCGCAAGACGGGGAAGCGGCCGACGACCCCATGGAGGAGTTCGGCAGGAGACTGAAAGAGATTGTCAGCGCCAAGGCTCAGGTTAGCCCTTGTGATCTTAGCGTCAGGCGGGATGGCCTCACGGTGGTCAAAGTGGCGTGTCATGTGACAGTTTCAGATGGAGGCGGACGCGCACCGTGACATCACGACCGGCGTCCAGTCAGGTGCCACCGCGTGGACGTCGTCGGCGTGACTTGCCGTTTGCAGCGGCGGGCGGCTCTCATTTCTCCGCACGTCATCGTCGCTAACGACCGGCGTCTCGGTTGTCCTCGACTGGCGCGGGGTTGCGCTTTGGTCGCCATCTCCTGTTGCGCTCTTCTGCTGCCGCGCGCGGGAGACTCCCCGACGTAGAGCGGCAGAATTTAGGCGACGGTTCCTCCTCCGCAACAGCATCTGCGGCGGACGTCTGGTGGATGGCTCATCCGGATAACAAACGCAGGTCTACGTCCTGTGTCGAGCCAGATAGAATCAGCTCGGTTACTCTGCTCAATGGGCTTCCTGAGCAACTCGCCAACTCACAACTCTCATTGTCAGCGCCTCCTCGTCTGGACGCCGTTGTGAACGGAGATCCGAGGCATCTTGGCGCTCAGGAATTTCCATGTGTAGTAGCCTCAAAACAGACTCCTGTGGTCATTTTCCAGCCAAAATAGGACACACACACACGAGCGTACACGCAGCCGCTGCTGCCACCAAGTCCATTGACAAGCTCCGGACAACAACTCGTTCGTGCATGTCGGGAGAAATGAGAGTCACCGCTAAGCTGCTCCAAAGGCGCTTGTCCTTTCTCAATGTCGCCGTTGTCCCGACCGTTGTGCTTGTAGAGGTGGCTTGTGTTGCAGACAGTCTGAGCGCTTTGTCATCTTCTGAGGAAAAACTTGACCATTTGATGAGGAAACACGCCGAGCTGGTGAGACGTCCTCTTCGGCGGCTGAAAAACGTGCACTGTCAACTAACGCTTGCGTGCGTGCGTGCAGCTGCTGCGTGAGCGTGGCGAGCAGAGGGTGGTTCAAGGTCTACGTGACAACATTTGCCTCCTGCAGGCAGAGCGAAGCCAATTGGAAACTTTGTGCAGAGATGTCCAAGACCATTACTTCTCACTGCGGGTACACACACGCAGACAGGCAATGAACACACGCACCGCGCCGCGCCGCTGTAACATCAGCGTGCTCATGCTCACCCAAAGGACGAAGCCCTGCGCCGGTGTCGTGAGGACGAGGAGAAGCGATCGGAGATGGCTGCTCACTTCCAGACGTCACTTACAGAAATCCAAGCGCAGATCCAGCAGCACAGCGCCAGAAATGAAAAACTGTGCGAGGACAACGCCAAGCTGGGCCAAAAAATGAACTCGCTGCTGGAACAGTGTCAGCGCAGAGAGGAGGTCAAACACAAAGAGAAAAGCGTCAACAATGCCACCATGCCCCAGCTCATGATTCCGTGTGTGCGCTCAGAGTTTAGAGAAGATCAACCACCACCGCGACCTCCAACAGCAACTGACTTCGGCCAAGCTGGATCAGGCCAACGCACAGCTGGCGGAGGCGGAACAGAAACACCAACGCGAGAAAGAATACGTGAGTGGTCTCGGCGTTTTTGGATTCAACGCCGTGCCGTGCCATGCCGTGCTGCGCCGCGCCGCTTCCTTCCTTCCTTCCTTCCTTCCTTCCTTCCTTCCTTCCTTCCTTCCGTGTGTGTGTCTGCGAGTTTGTGCCGTGTCGCTACGCCGCAGCTGCTGGCCGAAGCGGTGGACAAAACTCGGAAGTGCTTCGCCATGAAGGAGGAGGAACTGAGCACGAAGAAGAAGGTAAATAAGACGGTCACGCGTTTGCTCTCTTTCGCCAGCTGCTGCGCGAGGCGGCTGAGTGGAAGCTGCAGACGCACACGCTACGCCAACACGCCGCCGGCATGCACGCGCAGGTGAATGATGCACGCGGAGGACACGCCCACCACAGCTTTCGGGAAGCACCGGGCCGGGACAATCCAAATCCCAATCAAATTCGAACCCGAATCATCCAATACATAAAACGGCCGAGTGGACTTCCCCATCCTAATCGTAGCGCAAGACTTACAGACGGCTCGGATACGGATAAGGCGGAACAGCGGTCGTCGAGTGCCGCCGCAAGGTGAAGCAGGTGGAAACAATGAGGATGCGAACGAGGTGGCTCACGTGACGTGTGGCTCTTCAAAATAAAAGCGAGAGCAGCAAGCGAGCGGCACGTGACACAAGAACTCAGCCGCTGACTCAAACGTTGACGTTAAAACGGGTTCGGCCCCCAACCGACCCCAAAGCGCTCCAAATCGCCGGAAATTGGCCAGTGGGGGGGACAGACACTGCGCACCATCTCCTGCCACTGCCACTGCCATACAAAAACTTTCTTTGACTATTTAGCGTCGAACTAGAAACATTAGGAATGAGTTTTTAATTCGCAACCACTGTACAAAGCATACGCACTAATTAGCGTCAAAGTGCTCCATTTGTGTATTTTCTATTCACTCCTCAAATGTGCAGTCAAATGTCCTCGATGACCTCTCGACAATCTTGTCGCCCTGTAGCTGGCGCTCTACTCCAAAAGGTTTGATGAGTTCCAGACCACATTAGCCAAGAGCAATGAAGTCTACGCTCGCTTCAAGCACGAGATGGAAAAGGTGCCTACGTTGCGTGTTTGTCCTGGTCTTTTGTCGAAAGCCGAAGCGTGGCGAGCCCTGAGGCACCACTGCATTATCGGGGGTCCTGGGACGCATTGACCTCACGCGCTTCTGTCTCTCCATAAGATGTCCGAGAAGATGAAAAAGTTGGAGGAGGAGTCAAACGTTTGGAAGTCGAGGTTTGAGAATTGCAACAAAGCTTTGACGGACTTGTTGGAGGAGGTGAGTCACGCGAGCGCATGGACGCACACGTGAGCTTGTCGCCCTCTCACTCTGCCGCCGTCCTCCGGTCCTGCAGAGGAGCGAGAAAGGCAAAGACTACGAGGTTTTTCTGGCGACCATCCACAAGCTGGAGAAGTTGTGTCGAGCTCTTCAAGACGAGAGGATACTTCTGTACGCTAAAATCAAAGACGTCCGCCGAGGCGATGCAGAGACGGCGTCCGCGCGGGAAAACCACGACAATGTCTGCCGGGCCGACGCCGAGCCGGCGTCCGCGCGGGAAAACCACGACAATGACGACCGCGAGTGCCACGCCGTGGAGACAGAGGAGATGCGGCGGCTGAGAGCCGAGCAAGTCAAACTGCAAGAGTTTGCAGAGTCCTTGAAGGTGTCTAACGGCACCGAACGGGAACAGAAAGTGGACCCCCTGGACGACCTGGATGTCGAGCTGGTCGCGTTTGGACATTTCGACAAAAGCCAGCCTCCGCCAGAGCAAAACTGCCAATGGCAAGCAGAAGCAGGAGTTAAACCAAAAGAGCAAGCACAAGCAGAAATGAAACCACAACCGGACGTTCCACTGAAAGTAAATCAAGAAACAGAGCCAGAAGTGAAACCAGAAGCAATAGTAAAACCAGAACGAGACGTAAAAGCAGAACGAGAAGATACGACGGAAGTGTATCGAGAAATAAAACCAGAGGTGAAACCGGAACCAGACGTTCAACTGGAAGTAAATCAAGAAACGGAGCCACAAGTGAAACCAGAAGCAATAGTAAAACCAGAACGAGACGTAAAAGCAGAACGAGAAGATACGACGGAAGTGTATCGAGAAATAAAACCAGAGGTGAAACCGGAACCAGACGTTCTACTGGAAGTAAATCAAGAAACGGAGCCACAAGTGAAACCAGAGCAGCAGTCAACCTCAGAAGCTGAATCAAAAGCAAAAATGAAGCCAGGACCTGACACTGGTCCCTCTTCAGAGGTCATGACTGAGGTCAAAATGTTGCCCTTGACATGCGACCTCCAGCATGTAGGAGCAGAGTCCCCGCCCACCCAGGAGACCGCGCCGCACGCACTGGGACCCCCAAAGAAGGAGACAAAGAAGAACAAGAAAAAGAGAAACAGGAACCTTTGAGAAGCTTTGTCTGGCTGTGAGAGCGAGCGAGAGAAAGCGCGAGAGAACGAGAGCGCGCGAGAGAGAGAGCGAGAGCGCGCGCGAGAGGCTGCAACGTGTCCAATTGTCCGTGAGAGGGCACTGTTGCACCAAAGGAGACACCACCGCCGGGAAAAGCCAAGGCCGTTCTTTCTTGGTGTAACTTTCAAACGTAAGCTCATTGTGAGAAGCAACAAAACGTCATCGCAATAAAATCGTTACTTTCTCTGACTTTTCCCTCCGCGCAGAGAAATTGTTTAACTTTGGGCATGAGGCACAGGACACGCTGGCCTGGACTGGTCGCCAGCCAATCAGTGTCACATGGAGACTAGCAGCAAATTGGTCGCCGGCCAACGTCAGTTCGCTTATGGACAAACGGC
Organism: Syngnathus floridae; assembly: GCF_059516105.1. NCBI lineage: Eukaryota > Metazoa > Chordata > Actinopteri > Syngnathiformes > Syngnathidae > Syngnathus > Syngnathus floridae. The sequence goes on from NC_142431.1 coordinate 53,607, forward strand.
GGCGGACTGGGCTTCTCGACAATTGCTCGCTCTTCAAAAAGCTAAACCGGGGTTCAAACCGCCAACCTGCGACGTGTTAGCGTGCGTGCTGTGCTGCGCTTTGCTGCCCTACCTCCCGGCAAATAACTTTTGCTCCAAGGCACCAATCAGAGTACAAAAAGAACGGTAGCCAATTTGAAAGGGGGGGAGATTGGTGGCTAAGCCGAAAGATTTACCGCAAGGGGATCGCTGGCTCGTCAGTGTCGTCGTCGAGCGTCGACAGGAAAATTGCGGCGGGGCCGACGCTTACACCGACGTGGCCATTTTCCCAGGCGGGAACATCGCGTGCTTGCTTTCTTCTGCAACTCCCTCCTCTCTGCTCCCCTTCGTCCTCCGCACACAAACGACATTCTGTGGAAGCTGCACGTCACACGTCATTATTTTTAATGAAGGATTCAGGAATAACTGCTCGTCATCATGCGGACAACATTTCCTCTTCGCCAAAACACAAAGGACAAACTTCAATCCAAGGCAACCTACTCTCGATACCTCTCACGTGTGTCACAACAAGGTTACTTTTGGCACTCTCGCTGACGGCGAGTGCACACACACGCAAAGAAACACGTGCACATACAGAGGCAAATATAATTAGGAACATGCGCACGCACATACAAAGGTAGACAAAAGCGAGCACACAATTGTACACGCAGGTGCTCAAACACACGCATGCGCGCGGGCGCACACACGCTGTTGCCGCGGGCGTTTTGGTGTTGCTCATCGTCACCTACGCTCGCTCATCTTGTAGCGTTAAAAGATGTCTGAGAAAAATCAATAGCAATCATAGCTTCTTATTTCCTTTTAGAAAGTAAGGCCTGGAGCGCGGGCAGCCGCGCAGGTCTCACGCACACCTTAGCTTTCGTTGCGCTCCGTCAGCGTTAGCAGCGCTAATAGCAACGTCGTCACCTCGCTTCCTGTCAGCGTCAGCATAAAAGCTCTCGAGACGGCCGAGATTTCGCTCAGAGGAGCAGCCTCGCCAAACCCAAGTCGAGGCATCTGCGAGGAAAACAAACAAACAAACAAACAAACAAACAAACAAACAAACAAACAAAAGGGCACAGCCCCGTCGGACTCAGCAAGCAACTGGACGCTTTTCGTTTGCTGTTTGGCTTTTCACCCAAAAGACTCATGGTGGCTCTCTCCGTCTCGTCTCGGGCTTTTATTTTGACGCTAGCAGGAAGCGCGGCGCGTTTGGCCGGCTTGCCGGCCTTCAGGGGCTCTGCTGCTCCATGTTCTCGATCAGCCCATCGTCCTTGGTGACGTGCTTCTGCCTGATGGAGCGCCACACCCCGACATAGTTCCCCGCTGCCTGCCCCGAGGCGGCGCCAACGACCTCCTTATGAAGGCGCTCCCCTCGCATCTGCACCGCGTTCTTCTCCATCATCATGCGGGAGGCCACAGCCCCTGCCCCACGGTCAACACCTGCTTCCCCCGCCTCAGGGTCGACACCTGCTTCCCCCGCCCCACGGTTGACACCTGCTTCCACCGGGTGGGCATCGCCCCCGAGTGAGGCTTTGTGGCGCTCGGGCTCACCGGGTGGGCCCGCCGTGTCCTTGGTGCCGCCCTCCAGGTGCTCGTAGGAACCTTTCTTCCTGATCTCAAAGAACTTGACCACGCAGTAGGTGACGGAGCCCACAGTGTTGACCACCACGCCGCCCACGAAGAGTGCGGTTGGCGCCACGTCATCGAAGGCCACCATGCCCACGGTGATGGTGACAATGCTCTTGACCACACCCACGAAGCTGGTGGTGACGGCCGAGTTGAGGTAGGTACAGTGGTAGGTGGTGAAGTTCATGGCGCAGCCGATGGCCACGCTGGACAGGAACAGGGTCACGACGCGAGCGTCGTTCCAGCCGGGGTATGACCACATGGCCACGGCGTCTGATGAGACCACAGCGCACACGAGCAGGACCTGACAGGAACAAGTGGATGGATAGGAAGTGTTCAGACGTCGACGCACGCCGGCTGCCCTACCGGGGTGGCCATCACGGCGATGGCGTACTGCGCGGTGAGGGGTCCGTGCTGGCTGTCCAGACTGGTCTTCTGGATGAGGACCAAGTAGGACGCGTGGATGATGACCGCCAGGACGCCCGTCACGTATCCAAACGGGTCGCCGCTCAGGTCTCCTGCCCCTGTCGCAGAGATGCTCCTGCTGCTACTACTGCATGGTCAAGTGAGTGACCATAAGGCGGCTTACCGGCGAGCGCGGCGGCTTACCGGCGAGCGCGGCGCCCCCGGTGGTGATGGCGACGGCGGTGAGCACGCCGGGCGAGGGGACGCCGTTCCTGAGGACGCAGACACCGATGGCGAGGGTGAAGAGCGGCAGGCAACGCTTGAAGACCACGTACATGGGCAGGCTCAGGCCGCGTAGTGACCACAGCGTCAGCGTCGACTGCAGCGTCGACAGGATGCACACCGGCGCAAACTCCTGCAGGGTGGGGGCAAAATGATGGGTGATGAGCGAGGGTGCGAGCAATCAAGTGGCGCTTCTTCCAGCTATGCCACATGCAGCCACTTGACGGCCCAGCTAACCCTAACCTTCCCCCTTGAGACAAAACCAAAGTCAATATTGAACTGTTCGACAAGGTTCGCTGAGTCATGAGAGAGCGTGAGGACATGCAAGGGGGAGTGGGGGGGGGGGGGGGGTCGCTTCTTTCGATTTCCAATTTGGGTTCACCGGCTCAATTGGAAGCGCCAGCCTTTGGGCAAACTTTTTTTTGCCACTCCAACACGCACACGGCCTGCAAGTGGAGCGAGCCTCTGCGTCTTCCCATTCAAATCTCGTCCAATTGACACGCGCACACGAAAGCACGCGCATCTCACAGAAGCCGGGTGCAGGAGTGGTGACGATGAAGATGTGCTAACGGCTACGATCCGTGGATTTATGCGCGATCAATAAATCCACAAATGAGCGGACGCGATTTTACGCCCGCAGAGCTGAGCGTGAGCTATGTTGCGGCAAGTGCAAGTTGGCGGAGGACACTTTCTTAGCCACACAAAGAGCATCAAGTACAGACGTAAGTGTCGAGCTTCATCATCATCAATCATCATCATCATCACTTGACTCGACTAAGTTGTCACGCCGCCGCATTACAACTCGAGCAAGTGCGGGTGCTCGTGTGCAAGTTGCGTCGGCCTTACCTTGGAGAGGCTGAGGCTGAAGGGGGGCACGGAGACCCTCCCAAGCCTCCGGAGGATCTCCAGGCCGATCGCGGCAGCGCTGCACGTGCACAGCTGGAGCAGCGTGAGGAAGCGGAAGTGCAGGCTGCTGATGAGGAACTTGAGCAGGATATTGAGGCTCCCCGAAAACACGCCGTGCGCCACCGCCACCAGGATGCCCGGCAATCGCCCGCGCACCGCCTCCATCGTCCGCCGAGCAAACTTCAGAGCGGAGCGGAGCAGCGCCGCAGCGGGGTGAGTAAGGGGGGGAGGTGGGTGGGTGGGTGGGGGGGGCTCCGGTGCTCGGGGGAGGGACCTTTCCTACCCCGACAGGCGCACGCGCAATCTCCTTTTTCTTTTTAGTGTCGGAGAGGCTCCTTGGAAAGACAGCGGGCGGGCAGTTAAAGAGCCGCGCTAAAACAGACTACAGCGCATCACCGTTGGCACACAAACGCACATTATTCCACAGTCACTCAACCAGTCCCATGAGCTCCCGCACACGCACATCCACACATATACACACGCACGAGCAAAGCAACGTTCATTTTCACACACGTGCAGTCTTCCTCTGACGCCCAAGTTTAGGGGGTGTGGAATATGAGGGATCCCCTGGAAGCCGAGGCAACATGCTGCAGAGGGAGAGGAGGGAGGAAGAGGAGGGATGGAGGAAGGGGCGCCCCCACCCCACCCCCCAGCCCAGGCGATTAGAAACGGCAATGAAAACGAGTTACCTTTGATAGTTTTAATTGAAAATGTTGATCAGCAAATCACTGAGGTCACGGGGTGGGGACAGTGGGGGGCAGGCTTCCAATTAACCCGGCCAGAAGATTAGCAGCAGGCCCACTGGGGGGGCTTATTGTTGCTCCAAGATTAGCAGACGCTCATTTGAACAGAAACATCAAACACTTCCATTAGGATCCTGAGACACACACACACACGCGCGCGCGCACTAAGCCCGCCAACGCTGTGCGCAAAAGTTGAAGAAGAAGCTCTCGTTTGGACATCTCCAATGTGCAAATGAACATTCCAAAGCTGCATTTGGCCAACACCGAGCCATCCCAAACGGAGGCTTTCTTCAGTCGAGTCCGCTAACAGTCGGGGAGCTGGACGTGTGCCATCCGTTTGCCTTTCTCACCCACCGCTGCCGCCTTGGGCTCCCTCTGCGTTGCAAGACCCGCTAGGACTCAATGACACAGCAGCGTCGGGGTGTCCTCGTCATCGGGGGCGTGACCTTTTCACAGACGCGCTGCGCCGGCAGACAAACTCGGCGGTGTGTAGATCTTGACCGTCTCGTCCCAGGCGCAGTCCAGCACCTAAAGGCGGCAGTCCAAAGGTTAAGCCAACGGTGTCATGCAGTGACATTGGTCAACTGCCAAAGAACTCCACGGATGGATGGATGGATGGATGGATGGATGGATGGATGGATGGATGGATGGATGGATGGATGGATGGATGGATGGATCGATCCCTGGTCAGCATCGGAGGCGCGCGTGCGCTGATGCAGTCGCCGTCGCCGAAGAAGCCCTTTCCTTTTTCGCACAGTGAGCAACGGCTGCGATTTGCGGCGCGGTCGCGTGATGTATAGGAAAAGCGTGCTGTCGAGCTAGGGTGGCGTTTGTCTCCGAGCTAGCTGGGGCGCAGATACCTGGCCGGGTACGTGCAGGCTGAAGTCCAATCCGCACACAAACTCCGAGTGATGTTCCACGGTGTCCACTGGGGCGCCATCCCTTGTCCGGTCCCAGAACCTCAAAGAGGACAAAAGCGGCACAGGTCAGCGGCAGTGGGTTTTTTTTTTTCCCAACACGCGGGCAGAGTTCCCTTTAAGCCTTTGGGGCCTAAAGTGGCCACGCCAAACACTTGCTGGCTTGTTGCCTCTTCAACTGGGAGCACCACTTGTTCTGCAAGTAGGCATGACTAAAATTTGGGGGTGAAGCTTTTTTTTGGAAGACTTTTGAAAGCTTGAGTGAAAGCGTTTGAACGTTTTTGGTACGGGGCCCGTTTGCACCGTCGCAAGCCATCAATGCTTTCCGAGTGCTTTGCGGCCGTCTCGCGCCAGCTCACTCGGAGCAAGGACTGGACACGCTTGTCTTCTGCCAGTACATGACACACAGCAGTGCATTTTGCCCAGAGTTTCGTGCGTGCGTGCGCAATAGAGGCAGGCCCAAGGCAGTCAGTCCAGTCGCTCACTCTGACTTAATCACATTTGCAAAGTGGATGAATCTGGAGGGAAGGTTTGCAGCGTAAGGGCGGGCACGGGCACACACACACACACACACACACACACACACACACACACACACACACACTCGCACATAAAGTTAAGAAAGTGGTTCAATTAGTGTGATTGCTGTTGGCTGGTGTCTGCAGGCAAGCCTTTTTGTCTTGCCGCTTGCTCACGGTCTGTCCTCAATCCAAAACTCCTCCCGCACACCAGCTCCACCCTCGTTCGCGCAAGCTGCTCATCACGAGCACACGCTTTTGGAGTAGGCGACGGCTCTCTTTGGCCATACGTTTGCGCTCTGATCACCAAAACAAAGTTCAAGCAGGTTGCCAAACGTGATGACAAAGGGGGCTTTAAAGGTGCACGGTTCTTTCCCATGCTAATCCACCATTTGCCTCCCATTGTCACCTGCCAGCGATTGGCGTAAATGCCTCGAGTGAGCGAGTGTTTGCGAGGGGAGCGAGTGCGCCTGACTGGCTCGGACAGCAAAGGCGGAGCTTCTCACCTGACGGTGAAGTCGTACGAGCAGGACGCCAACGTGTTGCCGCTAAAAGGAGAAAACTGAACACATGCACAAAGCACGTGTCAAAGAAGAAAGACGTGTCACAGGATGAGGTCTTGCGGACGCCATCATCCGGCCACCCACCTTGATTCGACGGACGGCGGAGGTGTGGCCTCTCATTTGATTGACGGGCCGTCTGGGGTTCCTCAGGTCCCAAACGCGCACGCTGCCATCCACCGAGCCGCTCGCCACGATATTCTGCGCACACAGCCCGTTATCGCTCGCTGACAAGAGGTGCCGAAGCCGGTGAGAGCTGTGGCCGACGCTTGGAGACGGCAAAAGTCATTCGTTCACGGAACAAGTGGCGCAACGGCCCCCGAGGCCAGGCCCCGCATTTTGGTGAAACCGGGCCGTCAACCAAGGCCCGCTTAGGCCTCTGGCAATCGCACCGATGAGCGAGTCACCTGATCGTATTTGCACCAATCGCAGCTCAGGACCTCGCCATCGTGCGCCGGGACCGCCAATCGGCACGCACCAGCCTTGACGTCCCACACTCGCAGTGTCCCGTCACCTGAGCGCACACACACACGAGGAGGGGGGGAGAGAGGGAGGGAGGGAGGAAGTTGCGGATGTGCCTTTAAGCGCGTGTGCAGGCTTTCTTGCGAGCGGCAGATGATGTCCAACGGCCACAGGGCGCACATTTGACAGGGAGGGCAGAGCCCAAAGAGGCACTTTCCATCCCGGGCTAAACGCCACCTTCATCGCCGCCGCAGCATCCGCGTCTGGCGCGCGCCGGCGACCCTCGGCTCATTCGCAAATCTCTCCCCCGTATTTCGCTCACCCCGACGGTCGGCACTTTCCCGAGATGCGGCCGGCCACCACCACCGCGGGGGATGTCGACAAAACCCAAAGAAAGCCACGGCGCGACGGAAGGAAGATGACGCTCGAATCTAACGGCAGCCGTCGAAGGCGGTGGCCATTTTGCCGGGACAGCTCGACGGAGACGTCGTCGTCAAGAACCTCAATGAGGGTCAAAGCCAAAGCTTGGACTCGGCCCGCACGGCTCGTGCCCGGCCGCCTTCTGCTTTTTTTTGGGCTCTTTCCATTTGACAGAGATGGCCGAAACGCCCGTAGCCGCTTCCGCCTCACCCCCTCCCTCTTGGCGTTTGACACCACCGGGTGCAGCGACGGGTCACGATGTCCCCGACCTCTCCCAAGCCGTTTTTCCACGACCGCCCACGCAACACCACGCCGCGCTCGGATGTTCTCCTCCGAGCGGAGATGGGATTAGCTGCGGGAAGTCGAAGAGAGCGCAGCTCGGGACGATTGGATTCCACGTGAGCTTGCCGTCAGCACACGGCCGCCTCCGTGCAAACGTGCGCTGCTTCTCACAGTGGACAAACGCAGGCTCCTTTGATTGACGCACAAAAAGCCAGGCCCGATTGCCGACTGAGCCGCTAAGAAGAAAAAAAAAACAAAAAGGCAGCCTTAGTAGACACGCCCTGAGACAGTTTAGCTGCCAAATCAAGTTGGGGGTGACGCTGTCACCTTGTCGCTAAATCTTTCTCAGCACACATAGCATGCTAGCCCCCGCCCACCGGCGTGCATACACAACCACACGCACATTGGGGGCTTCTGACCTTTTGTTTGAAAGCAATTGCACAAGCAAAACGTGCGCTCGCGACGGTACCTTAACGCAAGCAGCTTAGCGAGCTGCCGGGTTGCGATAGCTGACATTTTAAGCACGTGCGCCGCTTCAAGGCAAACCGCAGTGGCGGACGTTTTCCCTGCCCGCCTGTGGGCGGCGGCTCGCCAAGGAACACACACACAGTTGAGCATGTGCACAATGCAAACGACATCATACGTGTGTCAAATTTATCCATCGCAGACACGCACAATCTCTCTCTCTCTCTCTCTCTCTCTCTCTCTCTCTCTCTCTCTCTCTCTCTCGCTCTCTCTCGCTCTCTCTCGCTCTCTCTCGCTCTCTCTCGCTCTCTCTCGCTCTCTCTCGCTCTCTCTCTCGCTCTCTCTCTCGCTCTCTCTCTCTCTCAAACATGCAAATGGACGAGGCAGGGTTCATGCGAGTGTTGACGACTCCGTGCAATCAAAGCGCGCACGCGGATTAACAAACTGCACCAAATCGCATCTGGAACATTCATTCAATCCACTTTGCCGACAGATAACGCCAGCCGCCCCGTGCTGATAACGCTCCGCAACGCACTCGAGCTTGTCAACAGTGCCCCCTTGCGCTGAAATATTTCCATGACATCCCCTTGTGTGCGTGTGTGTGAGTGCGGATCACCTGAGCATGAAGCAAAGCACGCCGAGATGTGAGGGGACCAAATGGTGCTGTAGATGACGCCCTGGTGACCTGTGAAAGTGCTCAGCGATTGGCCAAGGATGGGGTCCCACTGGAGAAGTGGGTGAAAGGTCACAAGTGACAGCAGGAAATTGGGCAAACACACAAAGACAGGACGCAGAAAAAGCACACACACCACTTTGGCGGTGCGGTCCCACGATCCCGACACGATGGCGTCGTCGCCTCTGGTCTGACTCCAGTCCACCGCGTAGACCTGTGCACACGGACGTTTCCGTTGGGACGTCGTGTGCCTGGCAATTGCACAAGTATTTGCTCATGACCTCTTGCGCGTGCCCCTTGGCCAGCCCGATTGGGGCGCCGTGATGAACGTCCCACAGCTGCAGGCTGCCGTCGCCACCGGCCGCCACCAACACGTGCTCGTTGGCCTCGCTCCACGACACGTCGAACAAGCCGTCGCTCCACTCCCAGCTGACGCGCACGCAAAATGTCAGTCAAACAAAAACTGAGTGGAACAGCTGAACTTGACTTGGGCTTCGCCGGGGAGGGGTGTTACCTTCGAACGAGGCGCAGTCCGGCCGGCGTTTCATCCAGAACCAAAAGCGAGCCGCCACCTGCGCGAGCAAAGAGGTGATGCGGGCGGGTCAGAGGTCAGCTTTGCGCCCGCTGCTACGTGCCTGCTATGCCGTAGTGCTGAGAGGTGGCGCACGCCAGCCTGCCAGGAAAGAAGGGCGACGCCTCCACCGCGTAGCCGTGTCGAGCCGGGCTGCGGAACACCTTCGTCGCCATAGCGGCGGTCATCGTCCTCGGCTGTGCGCGACCCACAACAACAGTCGCGGTCAACCAAGGCACCTGACCCTCAACCTTTTGTCCAAAGGGACCCGCCCTGGCGCACACCAGTCCAATTTCACGGGGGCTTTCAAGCGAATCGGCTTGATTCGCTTCCGTGTGAACGAATCGCACATTTATTAGAATTCTTTGTGTTAAATTGGCATTTGAAAAGAACGCATTTTGTATCTAGCGATGGTTACCATTTAGAACTCAACAACTCAAAATGTTGGAACGTTCGAGTTTGTCGCGTTCATAAACTCCACCCAGATTTGAAATCGCACCCTGAACGACGTATCGCATGGTCACGTTTGATTTTTATGAAACCACAGTAGCAAAAATGAGGACGTTCAAAGAGTTACTTCTAAACTTGTCGCTCTTGTTCTTTTCCGGGCTTGCTTCTTCGTCATGGCGCTTTAGTTTAGGCAGCTCACTCGTCGTCGCCCTCTGCTGGCAGCCTCCGCTACGCTCCATCGTTTCGCGCCGCAGAGGTTGACGGACGCGTTTCCATCAAGATGTCGCTCGACTCAGCTGAAACAAACAACACTTGTATTTCTTATTCTTATGAAAGCGCGCCGCAGAGGTTGACGGACGCGTTTCCATCAAGATGTTGCTCGACTCAGCTGAAACAAACAACACTTGTATTTCTTACTCTTATGAAAGCTGAATATAAAGGCTTTCTGTAGAGATTGCTGCACGAGAATAAAAAAAGACCTAGATGAAGGGATACAAAAGGTGGGAATTGTACAGCTTCTGCCAATCAAATCGCTTTTTATTAGTTGAGTTGCATCATTAAACTTTGACAATTGTTCTGACACGCTCGACCCATGACTCACAATAACGCCAAAATGACCTCGTCCCACGTTACTCACGAATAAACTTTTGAAGAATGAACTTTTCTCCAAATATCAAGTTGATCCAGTGGAGGAGCCTTTTCTTGTTCTGCCTGTGTCTATTCTTCAATCAGGGTCTCTCAGCCCAATTATTTGGAAGCCCCAAATGTGAAAACGTTTTGAACTCATCCAATCTCAATCTGGGCTTCAGACAGTCCGTCGTCCCTGCGACAGTCCCTGCGTCTCATGCTGTTAGGCTGCTCGACGACTAGCGGTCAAACTCACTTAAGGGTTTAGAGTGGACAAAGAAACGAACGAGACTGCGCATTTTCTCTTTTCTATCTTTATAAACACATCCCAGAAGTTGGTGCCTCACCGCCAGCGGCGTCACTCACCACCAGCGGCGTCACTCACCGCCAGCGGCGTCACTCACGAGCGGGATGCGGCCTGGCAGCTCTGCAGCAGGAGGACGAGCAGGCGGCGCTTGAGCGACGCCAACTTGTGGCAGTAGTCGTGGCGCAGGACGGCGCTTAGACGGCGCCGAAGGTCGGCGAGCGCGTCGAGGGCCGGACGGCAGGCGGGAACGTTGAGCAGCGTGCGGAACAAGTGCAGCCACATGTCGCTGTGAGGCATCCTGAGGACAGCGACGACAGCAACAATGCGCCACTCCGCAAAATCCTACTCCCATTCAACATGCATTCTTATTTTTGCCTTTTCAATGTAGTTGGGTTCATCACTTTCTGGATGTGTTCAGTGAGTGGAAAGAACAATCTATCTGTCTGTCTGTCTGTCAACGCTGCGCTCCGTGGCGAGCGTAAGCCCGAAACGCAGCAATTTGCACACGTGCCCGCCACTGCCGCCGCCGGCAAACATACCTTCGGAAGGCAGCGCAGGTCTGCCACTCGCCGTCATTTTGCACCACTTGCATGTACGTTCCGAACAGCAGCACGTGAATGGTTCCCGCCGCGCCAAACAGGTCCGTCTGCAACAGACACGGTCGGTCAACTCGACACCACCCGAGCAGCGTGGCTTCGAGTGGCACCCGCTGGGCTGTTGTGCTTTCCGCGTGGAGCACACTTGCAACCAGCTACTGGCAGAGATTTTGATATGGCAATGTTGCATATAGAGCCTTTCCTAATTTTTGTGGGACGTCGCTAACAACGGTCAACGATCATTTATTACTACGACTAACAAAAAAGTGGAAACTAACCCTTCCCTAAATACGTTTTGTTTCTTCAGCTGGAACCGAGGTCAAAGTGGCAGGAATTGTCAACAACTCTGAAGACTCGTCGGCGTCAGCTGATGACAGGCTCGGGAGGGGTTTGAGCGGCACGTCTGGTCTCACCTGGTAGTTCCAAGGCTCGCCGCTGAGCATCTCGGTGCACCGGAAGCCCGACGTCAAGCAGCTGGCAGTGAAGGCAGCGCCCGGCGGGAAGAGGTCCATGTCGATGCTTTGGCCCAGGTCGATGAGAACCAGGCCCGGCTCCGGGCGGTCCGGCTCAAAGTCGTCGTCGGCCGCGAACCTGCGTGACGCAGCGTAGTGCCGTTGTAAAGCGGCGCCCGCTGGTGCGCGCCCGCTCGTACAAACCTTTGCCCCAGCATGAAGTTGTCGGGCTTGACATCGGCGTGGATGATGCGGGCGGCGTGCAGTTCTTCCAGCATCCGCAGGATGCAAATGGCGAAGTGGATGACGAGCGGCTGGGGCATCACTCTGTCGCCCAGGCTTTTGTAAAGATTGGCCGCGTTCTGACGGGAAGACGTTCAAATGCGGCGGACTGCTCGTTGAGGACCACGCAATCGACGCACGCAGCGGCGGCGCTCCCTTGACTTAAGTTTGGTCGTCCTCAGACGAGCTTCCGTAGTAGAAGCCGTACATTGCTAGTAATGACTGTGGGGCGCAGCTCCTCACAGCATCCCCAATCCAACCCTTAATGCTGAGTATCAAGCAGGGAGGCATCGGGTTCCATTTTATAGTCTTTTGGTATGCCGGGGATCGAACCCACGAACCTCCCAGTCTCAGGGCGGACGTTTGTACCACAAGGCCACTGAGCTTGAGTTGAACTCAAATCACTCCTTTCTCAAACAGCCGAAAAGCCTCCAAAACTTGCACGGCCGACTCGCAACCGGAACGATTCCCAAGTCAAGGGAGCGGACCGTCCGTCCATCCGTCACGCGTGCTCCCGTGAGTGAGAGTGGGTCGCAGCAGACGTACCAGCAGGGTGCCGTAGGCGTGCAGCTCACCCACCAGCACGCTGCCGTCAGTGAAGATGTGAGCCGAGCGCACGCGGCTGAACAAATGACGCACGGACGGTGACAGACGCCGGTCGAGCTGCGTGTGGATGTAAAACTCCCATGGATTGGAGGGTTTCTGCACCTGTGCAACACAACACGCATGTGCTTCAATCAAGAACTGTGCTTCAATCCAGAAGCCTCCGCCTGCGCCGCCCGCTCGACCAGCTTGGGAGAGAGGCAAGAAATGGCCACAGCAAACCGGAAGTGGGACGCTCGGGGCGTGCGTGTTGCACAACGCGCCGGTCTTCCTGCTCTAGGGCGGGCCGGGCCGGGCCGTCTCTTACCTTCAGCACCATCTTGTCTGAGGTGGCGGGGTCAGTGGCCAGGTAAACGGTAGCAAAGGCTCCTTGGCCGAGGACGCGGTCCACTCGCAGAGACGCCGTTCCTGTGGCAGTGAGCATCTCCGCGTTAGCGCGGCTACGCTAAGCGAGGCTGTCACAGTTGTCGTCGTCGTCGTCGTTACCCATGCTGATGGTCTTCTTGACGCCGATGTCGGGGAGCCCGCGCTGCCAGTTGACCAACTGCGGATGCAAGGCGAGCGGCGGGCTCATCCTCGACAGCAAATCCGAGATTAGCTCGGCGCTCCAGGGATCGGACGGCGGGCGAGCGCCGTCGCGGAGATCGCCGTCGCGGAGATCGCCGCCGCGGAGATCGCCGCCGCGGAGATCGCCGCCGCGGAGATCGCCGTCAGGACTGGCCACGCCTTGTCGGGCAGGTGCCGTCGACAGGAGCGCTTGCGTCTTCCACCGGCGGCCCGGCGGTGAGGGCTGACAAGACTCTTTTTCAGGACTCGCAATCACCGCAGAGATGCTTTTGCAGAGTTCCTGCGGGGCAACGGGCGGCAAATCCTCCGGGATGGTAAACAGCTCGACGGCGGCTACAGAGTCCTGCGAGATTTGCACGGCCGGCGAGGTAACAGACAAGGCGCTCGGCCGGTGGGCGGCCAGCCCCTCGCTCGTGACGTCAGGCGGACTCTGCTCCATGATGGGACTGTGTGGGACAAAATGTGAAAAGGGGCCATTTGCGCACGCAAACATTCAGCAAGTGTCATGGAAGCAAGTGCTCACTCACCTGAGCTTGTGACACCGTCTGAGGAAAGGATTTTGGTCGGCCGCGATGCCAGCGCACGTCACGTCCGCTGCAAACACGACAGGGAAAATAAACTCATTGGATGGACGAGGCTCCACCTCAGTCAGTGGGGACGGTGGCAAATGCACCTTCTTGACTTTGGAGCAGGCTGTTTTTTTGCACGGCGAGGGAATTTTCAACGTCTGCCTCTTGAACGAACCCTGACGAGAAGGCAATGCTTTGCTAGCACTGGCCATTGTTCACCCCTCAGCGGAAATGACACCGCCGTCAGCCTTACCTGCGTCGCCGATCCCTCGGCGCACAAAGGGCGTGGACACGCAGCGCGCCGCCAGGGCAAAGTCGGCCGTGTTGTTGGGACACGCCGCCAGCCGGTCCTCGTCCCAACAGCTCATCCCCTCGGCCGTCTGGTCCCGCCCCGCAGCCTCCGCGTGGGCTTCCTGGAGAGCGGCAAAGGCGTGGGCCCGACAGCCAGACAAAAAGCCCCCACCCCCTGCGTACGGCCGCGCTTTCAACTTACGACGGCCGGCGCCTTCTCCGACAAGCCTCGGCCTCGCGTGGCTTTGCTCTTGCCCGGCGTTGCGTGGGACGCGGTGGCACTGCGCAGCGAGCGACAAAAGATAAACGCCATTTTCAGCGGCCCGGTTGCTAACCGTCGCAAGGAGACGGAAGCAAAAAGCGGGCTCGGCCGCGAGGGCCGCACATCTCGAGATCGAAACCAGCCAGAAACAAAAAAGCAGACATGGCCAAACAGTTCAAGTTTGACTTGCAAGACAAGAGCGAGAAAGCGGGCACGTCGCGGCACGAGAGCGCGGCGCAACATTCTGTCGACCGTCTGTCTGCCGACTGACCTGACGTCATCCTGGTAGATGAACAACGGCTCGGCGGCGGCGGGGGCCCAATTGCTCGGCGGGGCGGAGCCTGCCGAGCAGAAAAAGGCAGCACAACGAGACAATTCAGCGTCATCTGACACCTTTTTCAAGAGAGGCATTTCAAGTTTGCCCACAACATGCCGTCCGTCCGTGTTTCGCCATTTTGGAAAAGCGTGGCTGGCAGGCAGGCCAAGAAATGGGCGGGGATTTAGAAATAAAAATGGAAATGGAGTGGCAGCACAAAAAGAATTCATCCATTCAGTGAATGTCCCACAAAAAAAGCAAACACGGCATTCGGGTGAGTTGGAACGACAGCAACGGCCGTTTGGCTGCCTTTCAATTTCAGCTGCTGCTGGAAGTCTTCCTTACCGACGGCATCGTCCGACGTGTTGCCCGAGAGATCCTCGGTCAGCGTGGGGTCCCGGAACATTCCCATGATCACGTCTGCAACGCAAAAGTGCCATTGTTGACGCCAGGCGACCCTTTGTGGACCAAAGCCAGCCCCGCGATACGAGCGTGCTTCTTTGCAGTCACGCTCCTACCTCGAGTCGGCGTTCCCCGACCAAATGGTCTAATCCGACCTCGGAAGGCGTCATTTTTAAAAAAGGGAAAAGGCACTGTCAAACGGCTCTACGCTTCTTTCCCAAACTCGCCGGCGACTCCAAATGTTTGCTCACCCAAGGCCTCGCGGGTGTTGACAGTGGGCGAAGGCGGCAAGTTGGGCGCGTCGTGGCAAGCGCTCCCCCGGAAGGCCGAGCCAGGCGCACGCCAGACGGGGCTCCGACTCGGGTCTCGGCGGGCCGCGGGTGACTCTTCAAAGTCGCTGTCGGGGGGCTGGCGGGCCGAGGGATTTCCCGTGGCAGATGTCTGGGGAAGCAAAAGCAGAGTTGACGCGCTCCACTCCCACCCGCACGCTACGGAGGTGGAGCGAGAGCAGGGCTATCTCAAATAGGGCAACATGGAGGGGGAGGGGAGATGCAGAAGCGAGTCAGCCGGCCGCAAGTCAGCTGGCTTCCTCCTCGCTCGCCGTCGCTACGTCTCACCTTTGGCGTCCCATCGGCGGGGGACGAGGAGGCCGCCGCCAGCGAGCGCTCCGCTTCACGTGGTGCAATAGGACACGGGGGCGACCTCGGTGACCCCCCCGCTCTGCGCTTTGGTCTCAGGTGCTCCTCGGCCTCCCGCTTCCGCCAGTACGCCCGCGTTCGCACTTCCTCGAAGCAGAGCTCAGATCCTTGCGCCGCCAGCGCATCCTTGGAGTACATGGACACAAACTCCCCGTCGGCGTATTCGGGTTCACGGCCAGGACCGCTCCAAAGTCTGCGGGGCAGAGTCGAGCACGTAGCGGGTTTGGTCCTTTATTAGGCTGCCTTGAGCTAGCGCTTGGATTCCAGGGGCAAACATAATCCAATCAAATGTCAAGGCTCAAATGGCCCAACCAATTTCCAGGGATGCTGCATCAAAGCGGTCCCTCCCCACAGACCTTTGGGGTGATCCCCTGCTGAGTGGAATCTCGCCCCACTGTGACTGTTGGGCAATTACTTACGTGCAGACGCCACTGGATGGGAGCTCGGCAGCAGCGGCGGCGGCAGCTAACTGAGAAGGAGCAGAAGGAGGTTGAGTTGGGGCCACATCTCATCCAAAGACCGCGGTCGCCGGCGTCACAAATATTCGTGAAGTACATTGACGGTGTTGAGATGATGGCCAAGCACCTGGGTGGAAGCAGCGGGCGCGCTGTCTGGCGACGACTCGGCAACTCCTGCATCACATCCGGGCGGCAACACGTGAGCGAGTGTCGCCCCGGTGGGACAAAAGCACCTCGGACCACTCACCTCCCGACACCTCTGCCCGGCTTCTGATTCGAGCCTGAAACTGCCTGAGGATCACAGTCGCAGCCGTCGGTCTCTGGATGGGCACCATCGCCAGCGCCCGGCCCGGCCCGGCTCTCACCTGTACTCTCGCATGAGGCTTTCGACGGGCTGGGCTCGGTTCTCCAGAGCTTTGAGGTAAACGACGTCTGCTTTCTCCATCATTGCTTGGTGCTCAAATTGCTGAGCCCAGGCCACGTAAAGCGCTGCCGTCTGCGTGCCCACGCCCTTGTTGAAGATGTGCTGGAACAGGGCAATGGGCTCCGAGAAGTAGGTGGCCTGCAAACGACAAACTTCCGTCAGAGCATTTTCTAGTCGGCATGCGCTACAGAGTAGCGATGGAGTGAAGTGAGTCAGATCTGCGGACTCAGACCACCCGCAGTCTTTAAGAGTCATACAAATGAGGATAGGATGCCTTGACCAGAACCCTGTCCTGTCTCGCATGCACGCACGCACACCAAAGACCCCCTTACACATCTGATGCACATGTTGACAAAGCGGGCGTCGTCGGCATATCGCTCCACTCCGAGAAAGTTCTGCACCAGCCTTTTGAGCACCATCGCCGTTTCACCGCTGCCGCTTTGGTCCAAGTACTCCACAAACCTGCCAAGTGCACAGATGGGGGGGGGGGGGAAAGAAGGTACTGATGGCTGCTGTGACGCTGCACTAAAGCGCCGAGGAGACTCACTTGAGCCACGCGTCCAGGGGGTCATCTCCCATGTACGAGCCGAAACTGCTTTCAAACGCTCTGGTCAAAAGACACGTCGGTTAGTCATAATGCAGGACAAAGACGTACGGACAGATGCGGACAGTTGGCCCACGTAAAAGTCGCCCGTGCTTCAGTCATGCGGCGTTGCACCTTTCTACTTCTTCCTGAATAGGTTCTAAAAAAACAGCTTTGGCAGTTGCTTATGTCTAACCCGTATTTGCACTGCCATCGGGTCGAGATGAGTCGACCAGGGTGAAGCAAAAGGCAAGAAGAATTTGGGCCATCGAGAATCCCAACAACGGACGCCCTTCCCAACCAGAAGACGAAAAGCGTAACGTCGCTTTTTACAGTCATAACAAGGCAAACGCCAAGAGAACAAAAACGACACATAACAGCAGTAACCAAGCACAAACGAGTCCTGGTTGGACGACAACACGTCAACTGAAAGGCGGACGGTGCGACAGTCTGGCTCGCTCGCAGATCACTCGACTTACTTTAAACAAGAGGCCACATCCATTTCGTTTAGGCGAGCTATAACTAACAAATAAAACGTAAAGAAAAGCTATATTAGTCTATTGACTTCAGTTCCTCCCAGCTGTTGGTCGAATGAACACTCACTGACGACTTCCTCTGCGTTTGAATTTCGCGCACAGCCAATAGCAAAGCGAGCAACTCCATCTCGCGTGACGCACAATTATTTCTTCTCATCCAAGAAAAAAGCTCACTGGCGCATTACCGCCACCTTCTGGAAATACTTCCTTTTTGACGTATGTTTTTTTCTTCATGGACTCAAACAAATGACTTTTCCCCTCTGTTTGGATGCATATTTTAACAGCACGGTGCTAGCTTTTACCAGACTTAAAGCAAAACGTGTTCAAAGCGCTTGGCGTTTCATTTTAGCGTCAAAGTGCACAATTCTGAAAAAACAACAACCCAAAAAAGACAACGGATAAACGAACCAACCCCAAACACTGACAACCGGTAAAGGCGTCAAATATACGTTAAATGGTGGAGGAACTGCGGAGAAGGTGTGATAAGCTCGTAATAGAGGACCAGGAGAACCGGAAAGAGTAACAATAGTGAGCGAGCAGCCCGTGGAAAACACTCGCGAGGACCCCGTACGTTGAGGCCTGCGGCGGCGCCATTTTTTTATTCGGGGGGGGGTCCGAAGGAGAAAGAAGCTGAGCGTCGGCACCAAACAAACTTCTTGACAATTTCGGCCGACTTTTCGTCAAACGCGCTCCTTCCGGTGGATCCGCATCGTGTCATACGACTCTGGTTCGTCTTCTTTTCTATTCAACTCGGCCAGTGCGGCGCGCGGGAAGCAGTCTTGATGCACACCTATATCGGATACGTACGCGTTAGCGTATGTCGTGCGTTGCTAGCCGGCATTTTGAGGACGAGCTCAGCCCACCCGGTTGCCCTCCCGGCCGCCCTCCCTCTCGCTTCCCGGGTCTGATTCCTAAACGCGCTCACATCACGTGGGCCAGCAACACTTTGGTATCGGCTGGCGGGCGGGCGGGCTGGCGGGCGACCGTGAGAAATGAGTTTGAATGAACGTCAAGCGAGCGTTCCTAAGCCTTTGCGAAGAGGCACGTTGGCTAGCAGATGAAACTGTGAAAAAGCGAGTTGATTTACAATGTTATCCATCACACGTTGGCTTTTAAAGAATAAAGACGATACAGAAATAAAATGCAACCAGAGACGGTGTCGGCCTTGGCCTTCGTTAGAGGATTCCACAGCAATTTAGTGAGCTCTGACCTTTGTGCTAAAAATAGGAAGGAAACCCACAAATCCACTCGGCCCGGCCGCCGATCCTGGACCAGCTTGCCCAGAGTAAAAAAAAAAAAAAAAGGGGGGGGGGGGCAAACGAAGCCCCGATTCGGCTGGTACATGGATACGAAAACAGTGACCAAACCGGGGGGGGGTCTCTGTTTTTGTTGAAGATGTCACTGGTTCATTCAACTTACCGCAACACATAACGAAGCCTCAGTTTGTGCAGAACTTTGCACGTCTCTGCGTTAGCTATGTCAGCCGAGGTGGCCGACCATGTGTTTATCAGCAGCACCTGTCAGGCAGGTGCTTGTTTGGGTCAGTAGCGAGAGCAATGCTCTTCCAAACAAGAGGTCCTGGGATCGCTTCTCCTTCCATCTCAACTTTTTTAAGCTCATGTATATTTTGGGTTTGTCATAGACACTCTTATGGCCATGATCCATATTTGTGCTGTAGGCCAAGTGCTCAACTGCAGTACTGCTACTTAGGGTTGTTGAGCCTCCAATTGTGATTCCATTCTGTGCATGCTTATGGCTCGATAGAGAAAAGGAAGCGAGATTGCTTAAAACCACCAATTGGCCGAGAAGCCTGGACAATTTAATTCTGCCCTATCGGGCCCTTCTTTCAGAATACTTTTGAACCATTTCATGAGCTTGACTCGCTGCCCCTGTGCAGCAGATGAGAGCCAATGTAAATCAAGCATCAAGGTCACGTACCTTTAGGCCAAGCCCAGGGAGGCCGCCAGTGCCCGCCATCCGACGACCGCAGCCAAACAAGGCACCCAGAGCGAGCGACGCCGAGGGAAAGGTAGCTCGAGTGTCTCGCCCGGTAATGGAACAGGCGAGCCTCCGGTTGCGCTGCCTCTTGGGCCGCTTTATTTTCCTGCAAGAAATATGAACGTTAGACCTGACGCCAGCGTCTAGCAGTTTCTGGCCACCGTCTTGAAGGAACTCTCTCCAGTGTCCAGAAATTCGATGCGCAATTTTGCTCTCGCTTCCAATAACATCTTGATCCGTTTGGGAGCAGGCCTGAATACTTATTTGGATGCAACTTTCTGACAGGCAAAATGGATATCATTGAGAGCATAGTTGACTTTTGTAACGTCGCAGGTATCCGGGAATGGCCACCGATCACGTCAACGGGAACGGGACGGAGGAACCGATGGACACGACGACGGCAGCCGCCTCCCGCTCGGAACACTTCCAGGCCTTACTGGATGCCGACTTGCCTCAGAAAGTGGCTGAGAAGTTGGACGAGCTCTACATCGCAGGTGAAGGAACTCCGAGACACACGCACACGTGCAAAAGACAGCAGCCGCTGGCCACGTTGGTCCAGTGAGAGAAGCTTCAGGGCGGGTCGTCCTTATTGTCCTCCTTCAGGTCTGGTGGCACACAGCGACCTGGACGAAAGAGCCATCGAAGCTCTGAAGGAGTTCAACGAGGAGGGAGCCCTGCAGGTCCTGCTCCAGTTTAAAGAGAGCGACCTGTCTCACGTTCAGGTATGCCTTTGAAGCGGGACAATGGGGACGGCGCCAGCCTGCAATGCTTTTCTCGTGTCCAGAACAAAAGTGCCTATCTGTGCGGAGTGATGAAGACGTACAGGCAGCGTGAGAAGCAAGGGGCCAAGGTCACCGATGCCACCAAAGGACCTGACGAGGCCAAAATCAAAGAGCTCTTGGCCAGAACCCACTACACTCTGGATGTAACAACTGGCCAGCGGAAGTATGGCGGACCGCCGCCCGAGTCGGTGTACACGGGGCTTCAACCCACCGTGGGAACGGAGGTGCGCCCGCCCCAAGCGCTCCATTTGCGGCTCGCTCGGAAGTGTGCTGACTTGAGAGACGGATGCGCCGTGTCTTGCCGTTGCAGATATTTGTGGGCAAGATCCCCCGCGACCTGTTTGAAGATGAGCTGGTTCCTCACTTTGAGGAGGCGGGGCCTATTTGGGACCTCCGCCTCATGATGGACCCTCTGAGCGGCTTGAACAGAGGATACGCCTTTGTCACCTTCTGCACCAAGGAGGCTGCGCAGGAAGCCGTCAGGCTGGTGAGCGGACTGCGCTCAAGCTGGAATTGCAATGGGAGAACGGTGCCGGGAAAGTTTGAACCGTGAATGGGATGCGCTTCTTCCCTTTGGTGGCTCAACGGCTCCTTCCTTTGATCTTCTGCAGTGCAACAATTGCGAGATCCGACCGGGCAAGCACATCGGCGTGTGCATATCGGTGGCCAACAACCGTCTGTTCGTGGGCTCCATCCCCAAAAGCAAAACCAAGGAGCAAATCGAAGAGGAGTTCTCCAAGGTCACAGGTCGGTCGTCCTCGGCGTGCTGATCCGCGTCTCGTCGTCCGGCCAATCACGCGGCCGTGTCCTGGCTGTTCTGTTCCGTTCCTCCAGAGGGCCTCAGTGACGTCATCCTCTACCATCAGCCTGACGACAAGAAGAAGAACAGAGGCTTCTGCTTCCTGGAGTACGAAGACCACAAAACAGCCGCTCAGGCGCGGCGGCGCCTGATGAGCGGCAAGGTAAAGGTTTGGAACAACGTGGTGACGGTGGAGTGGGCCGACCCCATCGAGGACCCGGACCCCGAGGTCATGGCCAAGGTAGCGGAGCCGACGTTGCGTCCGCTCTTTGACGGAACGTCTTTGCCGTCTGACGCCCGCCGTCTTGTTGCAGGTCAAAGTGTTGTTTGTGCGCAATCTGGCCAACAGCGTCACCGAAGAGATCCTGGAGAGCAGCTTCAGTCAGTTTGGGAAAGTGGATCGAGTGAAGAAGCTCAAAGATTACGCTTTTGTTCACTTTGAAGAGCGCGACGGTGCCGTCAAGGTACGTGCGTTGCCGCCGCCGCCACCGCCGCCGCCGTGCAAACGCCACACACGCTTTGTACGTACTGGTGCTGTGTTCAGGCGCTGGCTGAAATGAATGGCAAGGAGCTGGAAGGAGAGCCTGTGGAAATAGTCTTTGCCAAGCCGCCGGATCAGAAAAGGAAAGAACGCAAAGCTCAGCGACAGGCGGCCAAGACACAAATGTAAGCGCACGCTCTCGCCACTAAAAGCACCTGAGCTGTCCCTCCCTCGGCCACGGTGAACTCCGATTCAGAGGTCACGATTGCTAACGCGGAGTCACGTGGAAAAACGGGACTGGGAGCTCCGTCGTAACTGGATCCCATCTCTGTAGCGCTGTCGGAATACCTAGCGAGTGGATCAATCAGAAAGGAGGAAAAGCTGTTCATTGAGCTGAGGGAGGGACGATTCCAAATCGGTACTATTGTGATTGTAGATTTTCTTTTGATGGAGCGACCGTGTCTGTCCTCAGGTATGACGACTATTACTATTATTCCCCCCCGCATCACATGCCGCCTCCCGGTAGAGGGAGGGGCAGAGGTGGCGGCAGCGGCGGCAGACGGGGTGTTGCCAGCTACTCGTACACGCCCGACTACTACGGCTATGAGGACTACTACGACTACTACAGCTACGACTACGACTACCACAAGTACCGCGGCGGCGGCTATGACGACCCCTACTACGGCTACGATGAGTTCCAGGCACCTGCCCGCGGCCGCGGCGGTAGCAGGGGTGCCAGGGGCGGAGCCTCTCCAGGTCGAGGGCGCGGCGGCGAAGCTGGCCCTTCCCGAGGCCGAGGCAGCTTCTCTCAGCGTGGCGGGTCGGGACCCGGACCGGCGCACGGAGGGCGCGGCGCCAGAGGTTCCGCGCAGCCGCGAGGGCGAGGAGGGGTACGTGGTACGCGGGGCGTCCGCGGTGCAAATGTAGGAGGAGCGAAACGCAAAGCCGACGGGTACAACCAACCCGATTCCAAGCGGCGCCAGACCAATAGTCACAACTGGGGCTCCCAGCCCATCGCTCAGCAACCGCTCCAAGGCGACGACCACTCGAGCTATTCCGCCTACCAATCTGACAACCAGGAATTTTATCAAGATTCTTTCGGGCAGCAGTGGAAGTAGACTAAGTTAGGCTTTTCTTTGGCTTTCTTCTCCTCCTTAGAGACTCGATCGATCCCATTGGCTCCAAATTGGTGACGTCTGGCAAGAGATCTTTTTGTACATATTTTAATATTCCACAGTAGTCACACTCGGTTTGGTGTCCCCCCCTCCTTCCTTTTTAAATGCTTCCTTTTAGCTTCTAGCCTTTGTCTGTTTTTACAGCCTCTGCTTGCCATGTTTAACTGAAAACACAATTTGTACTGTCACAAAGTAATGCTTGTTATTGGAGAGGAAGAATCCGCCGTCACTTTTGGCTTGTATTCTTTGCTGTTGTCTGCTTTAATAAACGTGCACACACACGTGCGCAAAACCAACCGTTGTGTTGCCAATTCCTCCAATTGAGCCAAATTCTCTGTTCAAATTGCCCGCCCGCCCGCCAGCCATGGTACCAGCGGTGTCACCTCGCATGCAGTCCAACCAAATCACCCCCAGGTGCTCATCGTCACGTCTGGTCCGGTCCGATCCGATCCCACGCGGTCGCCGCTTCAATGTTGCACGTTTGTTTGCATGCCTGACCTGTTGTCCGCTTGAGCTACGTGCCGTGCGCCCTTTCCTTGTCTAATTGCATCTTCTTGTCACGACTAGCAGGGGCAAGGCGTCTGGGCCGATCCTGATGCGTCGCCGTGACGACAGATCTGCCGCCACCGCCGAAGGCCGCCCGCCGTGGTAAGGTCACGTGACTGACTCACTGCTCCAGTGCTGAGACTACTCGATTGGTCTATCCCGTGACATATGTGACTGACGTCCTCAGAGTAGAAAGCTACCTCACGTGCTCTTCCAGCTCATTTGTTCTTCCGACCCACTCGAGTGCTCCGTCACGGCCTTGCAGGCTGAAGAAGCCGCTGAATACGATGGACAAGTGGAGCTTGTGGTTTCGTTTGCGCGCGCTCGCTCGCTCTCAGGACCGACTCGCGTTGCTTTTGCGTATGATGAGCCATCGCCTCCGGATTTGTTTTGACTGTTTGCCTCTCCATTTTTAAAGCCATCAATCGGATGTCAATCACCAGCCTTTATCTGCATTTGAGTGGCATACCGAGGAATTTCATTTGAAAAGTGCCAAGAAGTGCAGGTAAAATAAAAATAAAAATCACTGTTTTGTTTTTTAGCTAAATAAGAACTGTCTTTGCAAATGGAGTTTTTACTGTACAATCGAAGGCCTGCCAATTTTTCTAATAAAAAACAAACAAAGTCACTCTTGGTTTCTTTTTAACAAGTCGCAGAAAAGAGCACATTGTTGCGAATCAAGATTTTCAACTATTTATAATAATGTCAAGTGAAAAACTGTCCCAGCCTACCTTGTCGTTGAACTTGTCACAGCGACGGGAAGTGACGACGTGGAGTGCGGGTTGCCATGTCCGCACTTGTATAATCCGCCCGTTCTCGATATCCTGCATGGAAATGGAAGGCAAAAGTTAAACATTGGAAAAGAGTCATTAATAGTGAGATTTGACAAAACAACTTTAGCTGATTCTAGGGTGAGTGCTGACCTTAAGCAACATGTTTCGTTAGCATGATTGGATTCGACTTGGCAACCCAAGTGGAGGCAGAAACTATTCCGTCCGTCCATCCGTCAAAGAAGTCGCTAAACTTGGAACATTTTCAGCAGGTCGAGGATGCGCTAACGATAAGAATGCTTCGTTTTGGAGGACAAAACACGCCGCTCCTTTAATCGCTTGTAAGAGTCCTTAGTCGTAGCCGGCTGGACGTTTCCGTTTGTGTCGTTTTCAACCAACATTTGCTGTTCGTGCTCACTCTTATTTGAGTTGGTGCGCTCGCTTGGAACTTTGTACTTGAGGTTCGTTGCTTGTCAAGGGGCGACAACATGGCTGTTTTGTCGGCTTTATGGCGAGCTCTACGACTGGACGCGTTCTTCACTTGGGCTCGTCAGTTTCCGCTCGCCTGCTGCCTGCTCGCCGCCTTGTTGGCCGCCACAATCCTGTTCCACAGGTCAGCGTCCTACGTCATCAGACGTCACCTGTTGTGCTTCAGGGTCAATGCTGCATTCGAGGAAGCTGGGAAGTCGGAAAAGTATCCCACTCGGGTTGTTCCCTTCCGACCGAACGGAAACAACAAAGATGGCCGATTTCGGTCAACCATTTGTTGTTCAACACTTCTTGACCTCCAGCAATCGCTCTTCATTCACATCAAATAAATAACGTATCTTCAAAACATTCCATGACAAAGCTGATGTATGCCGTTGGGTCGGCATTCTCGAGTGACGTCACATCACGTTCCCGTCTTCCTCAAATGCATAAATCTTTCTCTTTTTTTTCGAATGGGTGTCAGGACGGCCTATTAAAACCGTGTTTCCATTAGGTTCCGTTTTGAATCCTTAAATCACATTTGTGAATGAATAAATATGAAATATAAATAGACATTTTTAAAATTATAATCCTTGTTTAACGCTTGCTTATTTATTTGTTCAAGTACCAGTCTTGAACACGCATCTTGTTTTTCTTTCCAACCTCCCTTTCTCTAAGTCACCAGTTACGGCTTACAGTTGGTTTTAGGCCGAATTCAGTTAGCTAACACGAACATGCCAGGGTTGACTGTTTTGAATGAAGTTGTCGCCATGCTATTTTGCAGGTACCTCCACATCCTAATTGGATTGTGGTCTTTCTTAGTGGGTGTGGTTACCTTCTATTGGGCTCTGGAACCCGAGTCACTGCTCCCAGATGTCTTGTTCACGAGCAAAGCGCCTCGCAAGGTGAGGTGCATTCGTACGGAGGACGATGATGTTGAGGAGGATGATGTTGAGGATGACGTTCGCTCGCTCGCTCACGTGCGTGTGTGCCAGTGTCAGGAACCGGAGCTGTTTCCTTTGGGTCGCAGCTGTGCCGTGTGCGGGAAGGTGAAATGCAAGCGGCATCGGTAGGTTTGCGGCACCTGGCAAGCATATAGCACATGTTCACTTTAGTGGAACAGTTGACAATCACACTGGTGCGAGGATGACGCGTGACCTGACATCCCGACGGTCATCCGGGACGCACAGTTACGCACGTAAGCGCGCTTCTGTCAACGTCCCTTCTGAGCGCCGGGAGCTGTGCTTTTTCAGTCTTTTCTGCCACTTTGAGATCCCAATTTAGAGTTGCGCGCACGACCTGCTGATTTTTATACTATCGTTGCGGTGTCCAGCCCAACGTTGCTACTGGAGAACTACCAGCCGTGGGTGGGCCTCGAGATTCACTCCAAGGTGGACACGGCCATCACAGAGGTAGGCGCTCGCTCGCTCGCCGTCAAATTCCACATTCATCACCACACTTTGTTCCTTTTGTGGCGGGAAGGTGTTTGAGCTGGTTCTGGAGAACTTTGTGTATCCTTGGTACCGGTAAGTCCCTTGGCGTGCCTTCTTTGCCTTCCGCCGACGACGCACCGGTCATGCTCCGTCATGGGCCGCAGGGACATCACGGATGACGAGGCGTGCGTGGACGAGCTTCGTTTGAGCTTCCGCTTCCTAGCGTCGGTGTTGGTCCGCAGAGCTCGGAAGGTGGCGTCGTCGGCTTCCGTCGGCCGCCAAGGAGCGGCCGGCTCGGTGTTGAACGTGCCCGCTGTCCGCAGGTAGACCTCCCGGCTGTCTTCGGTGACCACGTGATGAAAGCCGCCGTCAAGCACGTGGAGGTTCTGGCTAAAGCCCGCGCTCGAGGTGAGACGCCGTCGCTGGCCTTGATGACATAGGAGTGGGGTACGAGTTAGGACCGGGCTTTGACGGCCGCCAATGTGTGTGGGTTAAGGTTAGAAGAAAAACGCTGGGGAAAAATAAAACTAAATAATAGAAGTTTGTTTTTGTGCTCTGGAACACATTTGTGGCATTTGGCTCGAATACATAGCTTTGATAGGAAAGTCAACTGGCGGCGGCAGCTGAATCAGGGTGGCTCTTGTCAGTCCATCAAGGTCTGACACTGCAGCAGGCAGCTCTGGAGGAGTACGGCGCTGACCTCCACGTGGCCGTGCGCAGCCGCCAGGATGAGCTGCTCTACCTCAGGAAGCTCAGCGAGATGCTCTTCCCCTACTTGATGCCGCCAAAAGCCTGCGAGTGCAGGTAGCGAGCGAGCGAGCGGCTGGCCGGCCGGCGCTTTAGCCCCCGAAAGATCCGAATGCGTAGAGAGCGTCTTCTGAAGACCTTTGTCCCTTCCCGAGCGCAGGTCGCTGGCACTGCTGCTGCGGGAGGTCTTGTCAGGTTCCGTCCTGCTGCCCACCATGGACTTCACGGCCGACCCGGTGAGTCCGCTCTCGGCGTCTGTCTCTCGACGCCAACCACCTCTTTGATTCCTTTCCTAGGACACGGTCAACTTAATGGTGCTCAAGTTGGTTGACGACTCACCGGTGAGTCGACAGTCGCCAAAGGAAAGCCCGGAACGAAGCCTTGATCAGTCCGCTGTCCGGCTAGCGTCTGAGCCGTCGATGGTGTGGACTGTAAGCCTGTCTGTTTGTCTCCAGCCTGAAGCCGCCAGCGAAGCGCCGTCCGCTCGTGTTCCTTTCCTGCGCAAATACACCGACCGCGGCGGCAACAAGCCCTCGGTCAGCACTTGAGACAAGCTCCTACTGTGGGCCAAAATGCCGCACTGAGTGAGTGCCTGTGTTCTCAAGCAGGTTCTCAAGTTGGAGCTCAAACAGATCCGAGAGCAGCAGGACCTTCTCTTCCGCTTCATGAACTTCCTAAAGCGGGAGGGCGCCGTGCACGTCCTTCAGTTCTGCCTGGCTGTGGGTAAGGGCGAGTTTGGCGAGTGCGCACGTTCGCTCACCTCACTTCACTTCACCCGGCACGGCATCAACGTGGTGTTCCTCCAGAGGAGCTCAACGCCAAGGTCTTGAATCCGGAGCTGTGCGACTCGGAGCTGCGCCGTCTGCACAGCGAGGTTGTGCACATCTACCAGACGTACTGCGTGGACGAGAGCGTAGACAAGATCAACTTGGACCGAGCCACGGTGGACGACATCAGGAACGGTGAAGCAGCTGCCAAATAAGGCGCACGGCTCCCCGTGGTCATTGGTCACAGCGCGAGACCTCCCATCTTGTCTTCTGCCATCAGTGGCTGTCGGTCCGTACGGCGCCGTGGTCAAGCTGCAGACCACGCGGTGCCTCTTTGAAGCATACGAGCACGTCTTATCGCTCCTGGAGAACGTCTTCACGCCAATGTTCTGCCACAGCGACGAGGTAAGGCGGCGGCGGCGGCAGCGGCGGCGGCAGCGGCGGCGGTGGCGGCAGCGGCGGCAGCAGCGGCGTCCCCGTGCACCCTGACGTGAACTTCATTGTGCACGCTCAGTATTTCAGACACCTGCTGAAAGGAGCCGAGTCGCCAGCCAGGAGCTCGCGTGTCAGCAGGTCGGTCTCACAATCCCCAACTCGCAGGTTCTTTCATCACTAATCAGTCAACGGTTACACGGCGGCCAGGAACGCCTCCAAGCGCGGCGAGTCCTTTGGGATCGCCAGGATCGGCAGTAAAATCAAAGGCGTGTTCAGAAGCACCGCCATGGAGGGCGCCGTCTTGCCGCCCGGCGCCACCGCCGAGGCTGACGTCAACGCGGTAATGAGCATTTTTCCCAAGCTTGGCGCTGGGGGTGTGTGGCCTCCCTTGGGTGACCGTGTGCAACGCAGGTGGAGGAGGCCACGGCGGTGGTGGAGGAGGAGGAGGCGGAGGAGGACGACACAGCCGTCCCCGCCAGTGCGGGCAGTCTGAGGAAGCTGTCGGCCTGGACCGTCACCATTCCCTACGTGGACTTTGACGAGGATGAAGCCAAGAGAGAGAAGATTCCCGTCTTCTGTATCGACGTGGAGCGCAACGACAGAAAGGAAGGTGAGAAAGGTTAGAAAGTCACGGGCCGTTTCCATTGCGTCCTCCGTAATGCTTGGACATCCCATTTCTTCACGGCGGCTCCTCTTGCAGTCGGACACGATCCAGAGAGTTGGTCCATCTACAGAAGATACTTGGAGTTTTACGTGCTGGAGTCTAAGCTGACAGAGTTCCACGGTAATACGTGCCCGCCAGCTTAGTGTGGCCCTTAGTTTCAAGCGCCGACGGTGCCGTGCGTGCAGGCACCTTTGCTGACGCGCAGCTGCCCCCCAAACGCATCCTGGGACCCAAGAACCACGAATTCCTCACCTCCAAGAGGGAAGACTTTGAGGACTACCTCCAGGTGGTAGTAGTAGTAGTAGTAGTAGTAGTAGGAATAGTAGTGCACGTCCCGGCAGCATAAGCACATTTGTGTGCGTGCGTGCAGAAACTGCTGCGCTGCCCGGAGCTCAGCAACAGCCAGCTGCTGGCCGACTTCCTGTCTCCTCACGGCACGGGCTCTCAGTTTACGGACAGGATACTTCCCGACGTCAACTTGGGTACTTCCGCCACTAACCTTTGTCTGCGACGGGAACGGCCGCCGCTGAGCTGACTGCAACATTTGCCCAAAAATCCCCAACAGGCAAGATTTTCAAGTCCGTCCCGGGGAAGTTGATGAAGGAGGTGAGTGAGCGTCATTGGGGAAGACGGGCGCCCCCAACCCCACCCCCCCGCACCCACGACAGCCGTGTCTTTGCAGAAAGGTCAGAACCTGGAGCCGTTCATCCAGTCCTTCTTCAACTCCTGCGAGTCTCCAAAAGCCAAACCCGGCCGGCCGGAACTGATCGTCCTCAGCCCGAGCGCTGACGCCAACAAGCGGGTCAGACCGCGAGTGCCACGTCGCACGTGGTGCGGGCGGGCAGGCATGGCCGTGTCATCATCTCCGTCTTTGCGTGCAGCTCAACAAGCAGATCTTCAGCAAGGAGCCCGCCGCAGCCCGGGCGGGGAAGGCGGGCCAGCGCAACCGCCGTCGTTCGGCGGAGCTCGCCGTGGACGGCATGTACGACTACCTACTGCACGTGGGTAAGTTGCCCGCCGCCGCGCTCCGGTCCAGAGCCGGCAAACGGCCGAGCCGAGTCGAGCCGAGTCGAGCTTTTTGACTACAGGTCGATTGGTGTTCCGGATGCCGTGCTGGCTGGATCATTTGCTGTCGGCGAGCAGGATGGTCCTCAAGAACACCTTGGAGGCCTACGCAGAGCAGCGGATGCGTGGCAAGATGGACGCCATCCTGCAAGAGCACCGCCTGGTCTCGCTCATCACCCAACTACGAGGTGAGGCGACAGCTGCGTTGAGAAGCTACGGCTCCACATGCAGCGGACGCGTTGAGAAGCTTCAGCTCCGCATGCGACGCTCAAGAGTCGAGCGGTCGTAGTAACTCGCAGCGATGTGGTCAAACACAAAGCTTCACGTATTCCCCTGCCGTAGATGCCATCTTCTCCGAAAGCGCGGAGGAGCGCGACGGCCCGGCCAAGGCGGCGCGAGCCAGGAGGACCTTTGAGGAGATGACGGCCTATCTGCCCGGTGAGTGGAGTCAGCCGACCGACAGGGAACCCTTTTGTCATTTGTGCCACGTCGCGTCAGACTCCCTCGGGAGGTGCCTCGGCGAGGAGGCCAAACGTGAGGGGGTCCGGCTCCTCTTTGAGGGCCTCCAGCAGCCGCTCCTCAACAAGCAGGTCGGAATCCAGTCGCGCCAGGTCGAGGGCCGAGCCGTGTCCTCTGGCAACGTCCTCTTCTTTGGCTGTGCTCAGATGTCCTATGTGCTGCTGGACGTGGCTGTGTTGGAGCTCTTCCCCGAACTGCGCCGCTGAGCAAGCAAGGAGGGGCGCCGGGCCAGCTCAATGGACGGATGGAAGGAAGGAAGGAGCAAGGAGGGGCGCCAGGACAGCTCAACGGACGGACGCAAAAACACTTCCTCCAAATTGATGTGATGAACGAGTTGGCAAATTCTTTTTATTTCTCTGCTATACTTGGAGTTTGTCTTCATGGCGGCCAGATTTTGACTAGACAGAATATTAGTAATAAAAATAAATGATTCTACTTTCATGCTGACTGACATCCACCAAGGTGGTTCCGCTTTTTCCAATGGTCACAAACGCTCGGGAGCGCAAGACGAAAGGTTTGCGGCCACGAACAACGCGGCGACCCTCCACACGGTGACGGCAAAGAGCGGAAATTCCCGGCAAAGCGCAAGCGTTTGCCGTTCTAAGTGGCGCACGCTGGCCGTCTGCTCGGCATTCACCTGTGGCCAAGACGCCGGTCGCTGGTCGCCCAGCAGCAGCTCCTCCGCCATCCGCAGCAGGCGCAGCGCGTGGCCGTAGTCGTCCACGGGAATCTTGTCCACGCTGGCGTTCTCCTGGAAACACGACACGCATTGGAAAATTGGAGGGACTCGCGCTTGCTTTGTCAAGTCACTCCAAAAAATGGGAGCAGAAATTCCATTGCTATTTCCAGACCTTTGATTTTAGAGACAACTACTAATGGAGTACGTCATATATTTGGGCCTTGGGTTAGGGTTAGACCAAGCAGCTCTTAGCTGGTTGCTGACCCCTGGTTGACACCGGTTCCCACGTGTCGCCTTTAGCTTAGCAATTAGCGAGGCTCCGCAGACCCCCCCCCCCCCCCCCACTTGTCAGCAGCTTATTTGCCGCCACAGAGGCGACGATTACAGACTTAGGAGTCACCCGCAGCGTGTTAAGCCGCGCCGCCGGTAGCCAGGCCAAGCCGCTTGCTCTGCTCACCAGCCACCGTGGCACGGAGCTCGCCTCAGACTCGGACGGGTGCTGACGTGGGTGACCCGCCAAGCTTTGCGGGACCCTCGGCGGTTGGCAAAATGCAAACTGCCGTGGCAAAGTGCTCCTTTCGAGCTTTGTCTTTCTATTTTAGTCCGGGAAAAAAAAAAAAAAAAGGCGTCCCTTTGCGCCAGATCTCTGAAAGCTTGAGCTGATGAGGACATTTTCGACATACCGGACGGACAAAAAGATGACCATCCGGTTAGCGAGAAATTTCATTTTTGTGTAGCGAGAAAAGCTAGCATTTGGAAAGCGCCGGTGCGTAGACAGACCTCCTCCCTCTATTGTGCGTACGCGTGTACTTACGTGGATCGCGAGGCACAGTCTGTCAGCCAGCACGCTGACCTCCGACAGGATGCGAGCCACCAGAAAGGACTTTGCCGTGTGACTCCCCCCCGTCGTCACCGCCATGCAAAGGTCAAGCGGCTGGAAGAAGACACGACACGGTCACGCTCATCATTGTCATCAAGTGCTGAGGCGGAGTGGTCGGTGGGTGGCGCGGCCGCTTGGTCCTCTACCTCAGGAAGCGGGTGGCGGCGGCGGCGGCGGGGGCAAAGAAGCTGAGAGAGTTTTGGCGTGCCTGTGTGGTGGCCTGCGGTGCCCTCGCTCTCCGTGCTGACAGCATGACCTGACAGACAGACCGACAGACAGACGTGTTCCATGAGGCTGGCGACGAGCACGACGTGTACCCGCTAGCGAGTACCTGCGCTTGCTGTCGTCGTGGCGACCAGCGAGGCCCCCCGCCCAGGCGCCTCCCGCCCCGGCTCCTCCGCTTCGCTCCTCCGCGTCCGCTCGCTCTCCTTCAGCCTCGCCGACAAAGCCTGGATGTGCCGGCGGAGGTCGACGCCCTGCGACCTGCCCCTGATCACCGCCACTGCCACTGCCAAGCCCACTTTGGCCAAAAAGCACTCTGACATGCACACGCACAGCATTCAGACCATCAATGGGGTCCAAAAACAAAAGTATTTCTTATTTTCATACATATTCATGAAGTTATCCCGCACAACATTTACAAGCAATTAATATCACTAGTCAACACAACAATGTGTTGCTGCCAGTCAAGATTTGCAAGGCGCCAAGAAAAAACAACAACATTTGCAGTTAACCAAACACCAAATACGTATTATTATACATATTTTTGAAATCTTTTTCTCTGTTTCTGTCCAATTTGAAAGAAATTGGTCAATCTAAAGACCTACTTGGAGGACTTACAGTTTGGATTTGTACACGAAATTATGGAAAGGAGGCATACGAATACTTTCAGTTGAAATTGCAAAGGTAATATCGTAGTGTTCAAACTATTCAATGCCGACTGGAATGACCAAATGAATGATGACTATTAACATCATTACTCTATTTAGTCTGTTCCTGTACTTGGCCAGCTTTGAAACTGAGATGAAAAAAAGTACGAAAACGTGAAACTCGCATACTACTCCAACAAACACAAATGGTGTATCTTCACATCACTGATGCGGTCCATGTCAATTAAGTTCCACGCACGTACACGTAATAAGGTTGGAGATGGCCAAATAGCGTCAGGTTGCTTGCTTGCTAAGTCCTTGTGATTTTGTCACAAGAAATGGAAATGAATGGATGTTTGAAATGACCTTCCAGGCGTCTTCTGTGTCCCTCCATTCGACCAGCTAACTGTCGCTCACATCCGTAGGCTGATTTTCTTTTTCTTCTTCCTCTTCCTCTTCTTCTTTCTTCTTCTTCACATTAAACACAAATAGTCGTGTTCGTTGTGCTCTTTGCTCAAGTGCCGGACTGCATCTTGAAACATCGACGTGTCGTGTCGTGTCGTGAAAATAAAACGGAAGCGTTTCAAGTCAACTGAACAGGTGGCGCCATCAAGCAGGTGAATGACGTCACGTCGCTGACCACCATTTTTTTCCTGATACTTTATTGATCACACAACTCGGAGACAAATCGTTACCGACAACCAAGCACTTGAAAGCAGGGGTGTCAAACTCATTTTTTTCGCGGGCCACATTATAGTCAAAGCTTCTTTCGGAGGGCCATTATGACTGTCAACCCAAATCAATATATGAGCACGTCACATTATTTACAGTAAAAGCTATCAAACAAACTGACAAATAACTCGTTTTCAAATCAGACGAGTAAAAACTGGTCAAATATTTCAAAAAAAAAAAAAAAAAAGATATAATTGAAAGTGAAGACAATTTGCAATTCTAGTAATGACACACGAATTAGATCCACAATCAATCTTCGCGGGCCACATCAAACGATGTGGTGGACCGTATCTGGCCCCCGGGCCTTGAGTTTGACACCTGTGCTTTAAAAGGAAAAAATAGATAGGCACTATCGATTCATATTTCATATCGTGAATAGGTTGACAGTTTGATATGAAAGGCATTTAAAGATGGGATATTAATTATATTATACATATACACACACACACACACACACACACACACACACACACACACACACGCACGGAGTCAGCGCTCATTGGTTTGCATTTGGGTCCGGGCTGCACGGCAGGAAGCCATCGATGGCGGGCACACGCGCACACACGCATGCCAGGGAGGGCCCTGAGCATTTCAAATTACCGGGCTAAAATCAGGGCCAATGCCCTGGATACACACAACACGAGTGTTGCCTCAGAGACGTTTTGGGGGGGACACCATGAAAGAAAGAAAAAAAAGCTTTTTGACAGACAGGAAATTGCCTTCTGACAGACTCATCGAAGTGCACGTGTGTGTGTGTGTGTGTGTGTGTGTGCGTGTGTGTGTGAGGAAGTACCTATGCTGTCGCTTAGACAACACTTTGTGTTGTCCTTGTTGTTGTTGTCCAAACAGGAATGAATGTTTGTGCAGCCCAGACGGCGCGGGCCCGCCCATTACTCTTCGTCTTCAGCTTAAAGAGAGAAAATTAAGGGGATTATTGGCGTCTGTATTTTTGTCGCGACGCAAACACACGCACACATACACATTTACACACAGAGTACCAAAATAGCGCGACACTGAACGACAACTGTTGTCTAAACAACGTATGACGTTTGCACGGGTTATTACTTGGACTATTAATTGTGACTAAAAGGTCAAGTAGAACCACGGCATGTACTTGGGACTTTGTGCGTGGTGCTGATTTGCACATGTTGCATACGCAGGCCGGAATGTCGCAGGAAGATTCGGGGGCGTTGAAAAAGTTGCAGTGAAAGTCCTGCTGTTCTCTCCCCACGTTAAAGTACGTTGCTGCAATTGTGGGGAATGAGAAGAGCAGTCGTGTCGCAGCGGGGAGGGTGACGTCATGGGGATCGCGGGGACCATTTTGCGGCGTGTCGAGTGAGAGCGTCGCAAGGTGGCTGAAATCCACTAACAGGATGGTGAAGCAGGATTACGTCTGAGCAGCAGATAAACAGATTATTCCCAAAACAGAGTCTACTCTTTTAACCTCACGGCTGTCCCTCAATTCCTTTGGGCGGAGCCGACGCCACTTTTCCCTCTGCCGCCGCCGCCGGCCGATGCCACAACTCCTCTGGAAGCTTCCGCGGACGCCCGTCCAGCCCAGCCCAGCCCAGCCCAGCCCAGCCCAGCCCAGCCGAGCGTCTGGCTGTCCACCTCGTGCCGACTGATTATTTCACTTTTTTTCCACAATGTTGGGGG
The DNA here is from genome assembly GCF_059516105.1 of Syngnathus floridae. NCBI lineage: Eukaryota > Metazoa > Chordata > Actinopteri > Syngnathiformes > Syngnathidae > Syngnathus > Syngnathus floridae. Next base: position 88,343 of record NC_142431.1, read on the forward strand.
CCTTGGGTCTGCTGCTGTTTGTCGCCTGGCGGGTCCAAGGTGAGTCGGCTGCTTTTGTATTTGCGGAGAACGCGACGACTCGGGAAGCTCATTAGGATTGTGTAAGTAAATCCCAAAGACAAGCGGACATGCGATATGCGCCACGCTGCTGCTGCTGCGAAGCGGGACTCGCCGCTCCCGCCATCGTAGGCCTCCCTCCGTCTTGTTCTCCCATGTAGGCGGGAGCGCCCCGCCGGACTTGAGCCCTAAGGAGGAGGCAGTCTCGCCGTGGCCGCCGACAAACCTGAAACTCGCCGGAGGACGATCCAAGAGGTCGCTTTTCCTGCACTCGGGCGTGAGGATCTGTCCTCAAGAGAGCGTGGCCGAGGTTCTGGCCACTCATCAGGCATACTACCAGCTGCGAGGTGCGCCAGTCGGCACGGTCGCTCGCTCCCAGTCGCTCGCTCGCTCGCTCCCGGTCCCTCTCTCGCTCCCGGTTGATGGCAGCTTCTTTCTTTTGCGTGCTAGTGTGCCAGGAGGCCGTGTGGGAGGCGTACAGGATCTTCTTGGACAGGATTCCCGCCACCTCCGAGTACCAGCGATGGCTTCACACCTGTCAGCGGGAGCCGCTCGGCATCGCCGACATGGCCCGAAGCTTTGGCAACTCTGAGGAGCACCTGGACCTGATCCACAGGGTAAACAAAAAAAAAGCGTATTCAAAGTTGATTGCGGTACAAAAATGCTGATTGAGTGAGCTGTGAGGGAGCAAAGCGGCAAACTCTCCACACTTTTGGGAGACTCAGCCAGCCTATTTGTTGCATTTGTGTGCAGAGGATGCGGCGCCTCCGAAACGAGCGTCCACAATCACGGTAGGCGGCCACCCGCTCGCCCGCCCGCCCGTGTCCTTTCTCCTCCCCACTGACTTTTGCCTAGCACGCCGTCATCCACTTGTCATTTCTATTCCCAGAGGTTTGCCGACTCCCGTGGCTTCCGACACGCCGGGTAGGAAGAAGGGGGGGTAAAAAAAATAAAAGTTGACTACCAACAGCTGACGTCGTGCTGACCCAGCCGTGTTCTTTCCTCTTCAAGTGGCGACCACCGTCAGCGCCCTCCTCAAGGGGGCAACGTCCTCTCCGCACTCTCAGAGGACCACCACAGTGGATGGAGAGGAGGTACTATTTGGCCTGCATTTAGTATTTGGGCCAAAAAAATAAAACTAAAGCTTTCCAAAGGCCAGATCCAATTGTCTCGTCCCTCTCATTAAAGGACTCGGACCTTCCTAATGCCGTCCCTGAGAGTCCGGCGGAGCAGAGGCTGGATTTCGCCATCGACCTGGTGGATCCGGGATACCGGGAACTGCTGGATGACCCGGACTCTCCCCAGTATATTGACCTGGCTCACCACCTGCAGGACCAGGTGGCTTCTCCAGAACCTGCGTAACCCATTCTGAGGATGTGTGCGAGATGTTGCAATTTGGCCCATGTTTGGCCCTGGGAAGCGTGCGTCTCTGTTGGCGCCACGCAATCTCATCGAATGGCGCAGCCAGCCACTTTGTTGGGAAAGCTGCGCTCGGAGCGGATCGGGTCCATTCGCAGCAGGAAGTTACGCAACTACCTTCCAAAGGCGATTATGTCACAGCCAGGGATTGACGGAGGGAGGGAGGGAGGGAGGGAGGGAGGGAGGGAGGGAGGGAGGGAGGGAGGGAGGGAGGGAGGCAGTCAATGATGCTCTGCCACATGTCACGAGCCGAGGTGAGCCGAGCCGCTGCTCAACATCGCTGTGTTTCTTCCACAGATGCAGCATGTTTTTGACAAGCTTCCGGGCTTTAAAAGCATCCTTGTGCTGCGAATCAGGTAGGCGCGGCTTGACCCGGCCCACTGGGTCAGGTGCTAAAACGTCCCTTTGATACCTTTGCCATTGTTTGCTCCCAACGCAAGTGAGACGCAGCGAGCTGATAGGTAAGGACTTTCCGAGTGCCCCCCCCCCTCCACGCACACAGTCTGTTGTCTGCCAAAGTGCTTCTTGTCCTTCTTCTTCTTCAGTGTTGGCGGAATCACGGTCCTCTATTCCCTGCTCTTTGAAACGGCTTTGCCAGGCGAGGCGTCGTCCGATGCGGCAAACTCCAAATTGAGGGAGGCGGTGAGAAGAGCTTTGCACGAGGAGGCGTCCCTTCCGGTCGATCTGGAATCCTTGATCTTTGACCCAGGTACGGTGGGCTCGCACTCCATGTCCATCGAGTCAAGTGGACAACTGTGAGTGATTGCTTGCTTGTTTGTTTGATGGCGGCAGAGGGCGTCCCTACACGGCCGACCCAGGAAGCTGACACGGAGGTACTCGCACACGTCGAGCAAGGAAGGAAGGAAGGAAGGAAGGAAGGAAGGAAGGAAGGAGAGACGATGGATGACTGACGAGTGTCACGTCTTCTCAGGTCAGGGAACCCGACTCCCGCAACCACTTTGAAGTCTTCCTGGCTGACCCGGAGGTGGAACAACTCGGTCTGGTCTTGCCCCTCCCCGCCGTGGAGAAGGACAACGCTCTGGTCACGCTCCCGGACCCCACCGAGGAGGAGGAGGAGGATGATGATGAGGAGGGGGAGGACCTGAGGTTTGAGCCAAACGCACTAGAGCCATCCGGCGAAGAAGAAGAGTTGATCATTTCTCATCAAACGGAGACTTTCCGGAACACTGAAACTGGAGAACTTGTCCGGCACTACACGGCGAGCCCTCCGACGACGGCTGACCTGGACCTGACCGCCGGCGTGTCACTGATCCCGTCTTCAGCCGGTGAGGGACTTTTGGACTGGGGTCTTGTTGCCACCACTGTTCCGGAAGAAGCGCAAAGCGTGGCCAAGGAGAGCTGGGCTGGCCCATTGCCCACCGCACCGGCGGAAAGCACGGCCGCACCGGCGGAAAGCACCGCCACTGTCGCTTCAGAGGAAGCGCCTCCGACGGGTTTCACAACGCTTGAGGAGCAAATAGCAATTGAAGAAGAGGCGCTTACCGAGGGGCCGGCGGCGGTGGACCGTCCTCCGGCGTCTCCGTCGCAACCAGAGTCAGGAGGGAATGAAAGGGCACACTGGCAAACAGCAGCGGGAGCTCGGCAACCCACCGCAGAGGGACTCCATCCCCCGGAAGCCGAGATGGGAGCTATTTTGTACTCGGAACAAAGTGACAATGCAACAAAAGCGCTCCGAGCAGGGGCGACGGAAGCACCGGCAGAAACAAAGGATGAAGACGAGGAAACCGGCGCTCCTCCGTCACTTTCCATTTTAGAAGCCGTCCCGGAGCCCGGCACCAGCAAATGGCTTCAAATATCGCTCCCATCTGACGGCGAAGAAGAGCACGAAAGCCAACGTCCGACCGCTGACAACTTGCTCTCTGAGGAGCCATCAGACGCCAACTCTGGGGAATCGGTCGAGACCTACGCTAGCACCTCTGCTCCTCGCGGCCCAACTGTGGACTTTGGACTCTTTGAGGTGGCGCAAGCTCACCAGCAAAGCGCCGTCATCGTCATGGAGGAGGACACGAAGGGATCTGCGGGGCAGACGAGCAGAGCGCTCACCACCGAGGACCCGGCGGAAGAAGGGAGCGGCTTTTTTGACAGCGCCACGGCGGTGCCCGCCGTCGCATACCTGACCACGGCCACCGTGACGACGGCTCCTCACGGCCGCGAGCTGGTGGTCTTCTTCAGCCTGCGCGTCACCAACTTTGACTTCTCCGAGGACCTCTTCAACAAGACGTCGCCCGAGTACAGGTCCTTGGAGAACACCTTCCTGAATGTGGTGAGGAAAAGGACAATGAGTCTGCGTGCGTGCGTGCGTGCGTGCAAAAGGACACGATTTGACTGATGACCTTTGTGTGTATTCCCTTTGTTCTTCGTGCGGCCCCACCAATGCTGCCGGCTTGGCCCCTGCAAAAAAAAAAAAAAAAAAAAAGCTGCTGCCCTACTTGCAGGCCAACCTGACAGGCTTCCGCAACTTGGAGATCCTCAACTTCCGCAAAGGCAGCGTGGTCGTCAACAGCAGAATGAAGTTGGCCAAGTCGGTGCCATACAACATCACCGAGGCGGTCCAGTGCGTCCTGCGCGAGTTCTGCTCCACGGCTGCGGCGCACCTGCACATCCACATCGACAGCGGCTCGGTGGACGTCGAGCCAGGTGAGCGCTCCGAGCTGGGAGGCGCCATTCGGGACATTGTCAATCTGAAGCCAAGTCCAAACGAGGGACGCTAACCTGGCCACGTGACCGGTCTCCGTAGCGGACCGGGCCGACCCTTGCAAGTTCCTGAGCTGCGGGGGCCATTCTCGCTGCGTGCTGGAGCCGTGGAGCGGGGCGAGGTCCCGAGAGGCCCGGTGCCAGTGCCGGCCGGGCTTCCTGTCCGTGGACGGCCTTCCGTGTCGGAGCGTCTGCGAGCTTCGGCCCGGACGATGCGGAGACGCCGCCGAGTGTCACGTGGAACCCGGACACGGAGCCGTGTGCAGGTGATGTTGTCCCGAATGAAGCGGCGAGAAAGCGCTTCCGAGTTGCGGCGCGCCGATCGATGCGCTGACCGTACAAACGTCCGAGACGGAGCTCCTGTTCTTCGTGTCATTGCTCAGGTCCAAATCTTCCAGGAAGTTCTGATCCCGTGACGGCAGGTGAGCTCAGACTTTGCGTTTCATTTAGAAGGCGCTTGGTCTTGAGATTCCAACGAGAAACGTGTCGTCTCCCGCAGGGACTCGCAGTTGCTTTCAATCAAGGTTTCCTTCATTCCTTCCCCGGCGAGACGAGGCCAGGCGAGGCGAGACGAGACGAGACGAGACGAGACGAGACGAGGCCGGCCGCCTGCAAATATTGCAAAAAGTAAAATGGCGCTCCGGCTGCCGCCGACCAAGGTGATCGCCTCGGAAAACTCACCTCGGAGCAGGAAAGGGAAGAAGCTACGCTTTGTCCTTCTTCTGTTGCTTCTTTGTGCTTCTTGTTCAACTTTGACAAGAAAAATGCTCCGTCTTTTTGTCTCGCTTCCATCAAATTGCAAGCACACATTCAGATTCATTCTAAAATAGGTTTGAGACCCACGTTGACAGAGTGCTGAGACACACGCACAAAGGATCGCGTTTGGACACTCATTCACAGACGGACGGACGGACGGGTTCAGGAGACAGCAAGTTTAAAGACTCACGGGAGACGGCTTGAATAAGGTGACGCCCCAGTGCCTTTATTGACTGCTGTAGAGGACAGACGTGTGACAGGAAAAAAAACAAACAAAAAAACCCAGGGGCCATTTTTGAGCGAGGTGTTGGGATCAGGCGGAGCACCCCCTTGAAATTGAACGACACGCGGGGCTTCTTGGGCGCTTTTATTGCTAACGTTGCCCCTCCCCACCCACAAAAAAAAGTCATAGAAAAAGATCCAGTGCGGTAGCTAGATTCCAGTTCAAAGACGGCTGACAAAATCAAAGCTTGATTGGTCTTTCAACGGCATTGGCAAAAGCTCGCCGGTCGGTCGGTCGGCTAGCTGTTAGCGGATAGCATCGGCGTACCAATGTCAAAAGGGAAAACAACATGATTGGTCATTATTGGTCATTAGTTCACATTTGCAGGCGTGGTCGTTAGGCGCAATTAATCCATCAGCGTCTGCGTTTGGCTTCATTAATCGCACGGCAAGAAAACAAGAAGGAGGCGGCGGGAAAAGCGGCGCGCTGTTCCAAACGCTCGCCGGGAGGGAGGGCGTTGACGAGTGAGGTGAGGCCTTGCGGGAAGGCAAAAAACAAAAGCAAAAAAAAAGCCGATGAACTGGCCTGGCTTCACTTGAAGGTGGCCTGCAGCATGGCCGTGGCGTAGGTGGGCCGTGCCTGCCGGTTCTGGATGGCGCTGCGCAGGTACTGGACGCCGCCGCAGCGCTCCCAGATCTCCTCAAACTGGCGGGGCAGGATCTCGGCACCCCTTTTGCGGGACAGCCCCGTCTCGTCCAGACTCAGCTCGCACATCTCCATGTCGTCTTTGCCTAAGAGCCAAAAGAAGGGCCCGAGTGTGACATCCTCTGGGAATCCACCAGGGCCCTCGCTCGCTCGCTCGCTCGCTCACCGGCCACCAGCAGGATGGGGTGCTTGTCGGGGTGCAGCTCCATCTGCCGGGCGATCCAGGGCCCGTCAAAGTGGGCGTACCACCAGCCCTTCTTCTTGCCCTGCGGGTCTTTGTACCGGTCGCCCGGCCGGATGAACGGAATGCGGAAGAAACGCTGCTGCCGGTCCGGAGACACCTCATACTGGCGGGCCGGCACAGAGGGGGCCGGGTTCCGCTGGGCTGCAAAGGCGGGGGGTGGGGGTACACGCATCAGCGAGCGCCGGCAGCTTTTCGCCCGTCGGCCGGCGACGTCCGGGCTGTGTTGGGAATCCGTGATCTGCCAGCGTCTGCGCAAGTCTGTCAAGCGGCTACCATGCGGTGACATACGGTGGGGTGCCGAGGGAGGACGCGGCGGCCACCCCACCCCGCCTTTTGTGCAAGCAGATTCCCAACACAGCCGCCGCGACGGCATTGTCCTGCTCACGCTGACTGGTACCAGTCCACTGGCACTTAAGCAAGACGCCCTGGGAACCCCCTCTACCTCCCCCATCCTGAAGAGAAGCCGTAATGACGACAACCCCAGTCGCGCAACGGGAGCAGACACCATGAGGGGGCGGGGTCAGTGTGTGTGTGAGAGGGGGGGGAGGGCAGTTAGTCGTCCAACGCGCAAAATACTCAAGCAAACTTACACTTCCGACCTTTTATCACAGACGGCGCGCCACCTGAAAGTAAAGACGCCGTTACGTGTGCCAACGAGCACAGGCACTACGCTCAGAGTTGGCAGAACTCCAAATGGACGTGCCGGACTTTAAGGCGAGGAAACGTGAGGCGCACACGGAAGCCGCGTAAGCTGAGGGTACCGTAGTCGGTGACAGATTTGGGCGCCCGCTGCTCCGTGTCGGCGTTCCTCTTTTTGTTCTTGGACTTCCAGGCGTGGTAGACCTTCAGCCGGCGGTGGAATTCCTCACGGCACGCCGCCAGCAGCTCGATGTCTACGGAACACGCGCATGTTTCAGCAGCTCGCGGGCACGCCGCGCATATAAGCCCCTCCCCTCCCCTGGTCTCACCGCAGGATGTGTTGATGGCGTCCCTGAGCTCGGCGTACTTCCACTTGCTGAGTTGGTATTTGCCGTTGGCGGCGCCGGCCGCTTTGCTGGCCTGAACCTGAGGACCTCTGATGACGAGGAGACAAAGAGAGAGGGGGGTGGGGGTGGGCAGGACGTCAGCGGAAAAGGGACACCTCGACACGCTAAACTATTGGTTGGCGAGTCAAAACTGTGAGAGAGGAAGAGAAAGACGACGGCGGCGGCGGCGGCGGGAGCAACTTCACATGGGAGAGAGTCAACACAAGTCACTTCCTGTTTTGGGCAACCTCCACCATCACCGTTCAAAATCAAAGAAGCTGATTGATGACAAAGCTAGTCAATCAACGGAAAGGTTGGAGCAGATCTGAAAATGGCCGGAGCCACGGCGCGAGAGCAGCCGAAAGACGCTTGCACGCACCTCGCCAGAAGCTCGCTCATTTCCTTGGCCATCTCCTCCCTACAACATTTCATCATCATCATCATCATCATCATTCAAGAAAATGAGCGCGAGGTGTTTGTGGTTTTGCCTTCCGCTTGTTTTGGGCGCGTTACCTACATGCTCAAATTCGGCACTTTGGGCCCAGCAGAAGGGCTGAAAAGACAAAACAGGAGCAGCGTCACACACGCGCAAGTGACGTGACCCTCCGGTCCCATCGGAAGACGCTCGCCGTCCCGCTCGGCGGCATGCAAAGGTCACAGGTTAAAGGGAGCCAGCCGTAAGGCCGCGTGCAAAGTTCTTACGCTGCTTGTTCGGGAGACGACGAATGCGACGACTCGGTGCTGCCGGGGGGAGAACAAGCAGACGTTAAAAAAGGCCCGAGCCGGAAGGGCGGGGAGGGGCGCCTTCACCTGCGGAGGGCGGCGTCGTTCTGCGAGTCGTCCGGAATGAGCTCAGCTTCGCTCTGCGCGATCCTCAGCGCCAACTCTCGGTCTCGCCTCTCCTGCTCCAGAACCGCCTGGCGCGAGATTTCCTCCTCGCGATCCGCCTCCAGCTGCTGCTCCATTTGCAACTGGGTAGAGGCCAAAGGACCTTGTGTGTAACCTGGGGCTTTGATGCCTGAGGGAATACCCACCTGCAGGCTCTTGTGCTCCTCCTCTCTCCTCTTCCTCTCCTCCTCTTCCTGCTTCCTCTTCATCTCCATCTCGGCTTTGCTGTCAGCAGAAGGAATGCGAGCTTTTCTTCTGGGCCCTTTTGGTCAACTTCCGGTAACTTACGCGCGTCTCTCGTTTTCCTCCTCCTGGCGGCGGCGCTCTTCCTCCTCTCTCCTCTTCCTCTCCCTTTCCATCTCCTCCTGGATGCGGCGCAAACGCTCCCGCTCTTCCTCCTCCTTCTTCTTGTTCTGCAAGGCGCTGAGCAGCTGCTCCGAGCGCACCACCAGGGCCTGGTAGTCGTGCTCGATGTCCACGCGCCGCATCTCTGTGGCCTGGCGACGGCGAGCGAGTGAGCGAGCGAGCGAGCGCAACGGTGACGGGCGGAGCCCCGCCCACCGACTCGGGCCGGCCGGCCGTTTCAGGGACCCACCTTGATCTTGAGCATGAGGGCGCAGATGTCGGCGTCCAGCCGCTCAACCTGAGCGCTCATCTCCTCCTTGCCCTCCTTGAGTCCGGCCACCACTTCGTTGAAGCGCTCCATCCTCTTCCTCAGATGGCGCACCTTAACCAGGCCGTCGATCCTGAAGCAAAGGGGCGCGTTAGAAGAAGAAGTAGGAAAAAGGTCGAGGCCGTTGAAGAACAACGCAAAGACGGAAGATGAAGATGGATCGTCTCCAACGGAGCGCGGGGCCGAATGAACGGAGAGATGGACGAGGACGAAGACGGCAGCCGCTCTGAGCGCGTGCACCCACCCACCGTGGTTTGTGCTTCTTCTTGCAGAGCCACATGCGCACCGTCTTTTGCATGACGATGCACGCGCGGCGCCGGTACAACAGCTTATTCTTCACTGCGCACAAACACACAACGGCAGCACACGTCAAACGACACGCCGAGCAGGAAGACAAAGCCAGAGTTCGCCTCACGTTATCTTATCTCCGCACCTTTGGACAAAGGAGGGGCCCGAGGACAAGAGGGCCGAGTCATGTTAAGAAGGCCGAAGGTGAGGACAAAGACAACGCTGACCAAAGGGGGGGGGGGTCGGGAAAGAGGTCAAGGAGGATGAGGGGAAGGTCGAAAGCAGCGGGTGTGACTGACCTACTGTTACCACTATGGCAACGGGAAGCAAACGGTGAGCGTGCGACGCGTACGCACGCTACTTGCGTACGCTACTTCCAGGCGCTACTTGCGCACGCTACTTCCAGGCGCTACTTGCGCACGCTACTTCCAGGCGCTACTTGCGCACGCTACTTGCGCACGCTACTTGCGCACGCTACTTGCGCACGCTACTTGCACACGTTGCTTGCACACGCTACTTACGCTTGATGACGGACAGCGCGCACCACTGCACCTTCTTCCAGCGACTGTGGATGATCCAGGTGTTGACACGCCGCACCAACTCTGCCAGGTGATCCGGGTCCGACTTCATGATCTGGTCAAACTCGGCAAACTAAAACAAGCCCAGAAGAAAAGGTCAAAGCCAGACGAAGCTTCGGCGCTCGTCGGCACGAGCGGCCGGCGCCGCCAACCTTCCCGGGTCGGAAGAACACTCGAGTCAGGCCGAACTTGTAGTCCTTCTCGTTCAGTCCCAAAGCTTTGAACAAGGCCTGCGACAAACAGACAAACACAAACACATACACACACATACACACACACACACACACACACACACACACACACACACACACACACACACACACACACACACACACACAGTGCGTGAAGAAAATCCTGAGCGGCTGCAGCAAATGCTAAGATGGCAGCAAGATGTTCCTCAAACAGACCTTGCAGAAGAGGCGCGGGTCCAGGCGGGTCAGCTTGGGGGGCATGTACTTCTTGTACATGTTGTAGAGTTCGTGGAAAGGAGCCCTGGAGGGGAAGCCGCCCTGCATCAGGTCCAGCACGGACACCATACCTGGGGAGGAGGACGTGGAGAAAATAGCACCGGCGAGGCGAGCCTTTGGAATGAGCAGACCTGCCCCACTGACCCGAGCACTGCAGCTGGGAGAGGATCTGCGCGCCTTCAAACTGGTGACTGATCATCTTCAAGTTGGGTTTGATGCAGCGGATGAAACTGGAGCCCTGAGCCACACAAAAGACAGGTCATAGCAAAGACACAAAAGGCAGGGCACGGCAAAGACAACCCGGTGGGGGCTCAACGCTACTTACCGTACTGCGCAGCTTGTCCAGAAGAATGTTCAGCTGAGTCTGCATAGAAACAAAGGCACAAGTTGAGCGGCGGGCGACCGAGAAGGCCACCGCCACGCAGCCGGCAACCAAGAAGGCCGCCACGCAGCCGGCTCCATTCTTCACCTTGAACTTGTTGCCCACGCTGATGAATCCCAGTTTCCCGGCCCTCTGCTTGGCGTCGTTGGCATTGTCAAAGAGTTCTCGGATGAATCGGTCGCTGGATTCGCTCAGCAGACATTCCAGCGACGTGTGCAGAGCATCGTTGTTCTTCTCCACAAACTTGTTCTGAGGAGCAACATTCAAAGTGAGCTGGCCGGAAACGCCAACTCGCTCCAGGGCGCGGCGCCAGCCAGGCAGGCAGGCAGGCAGGCAGGCAGGGAGGCAAGCAGGGAGGCAGGCAGGCAGGCAGGCAGGCAGTCAGGCACGCACACACCGTCTCGTAGCAGACGGCTCCTGCAAAGTGTCTGATGATGAAGCCTTCGTCGTCCCTCACGTTTCTGTGGACGGCCAGCTTCGACTTTCGCGGTACCTGATGCAAACAAGGGGCGCAAATCAAAGGGCGTGGCGGCTGGCCAGCCAAATGTTTTTGGGCGTACGGTCAAGCGGAAGTGGTTCTTGTGCTTGTTGTGCACCGTGTCGGCAAAGTGCTGGTCGCTGGGCTGCGGGAGTCGGTTTTCCTCATCCAGGATGTCCAGGATTCCCAGCACCTTGGCCTCCACCAGGTCTGCAAAGCACAGGCGCACATCAAAGAGGCGGCTTTGCTTTGCTTTTTCCTTCCTTTAATTCCCCTGTACCGATGCAGTCCTGGTTGTCCACGTAGTGAACCTCGTTGACGCCCAGCCCCTCCCTCTGGTACAGCTCTTGCTCCTGCGGGTTGACGCCGGAGTTAGTTGCCTTGACAAAAGCGCGCTCAAACGTTTGGCTAGAGCGTGACATCGACGACGGTCTGACGACGGTCTGACGACGGTCTGACGACGGTCTGACGACGGTCTAACGACGGTCTGACGACGGTCTGACCTCTTTTAGGATGCGCTCGTTGAAGAACTGCTGCAGCTTCTCGTTGCAGTAGTTGATGCAGAACTGCTCGAAGCTGTTGTGCTCAAAGTACTCTGCGTGCAAACAGGGAGGCCAAAGTGGTCAGCGGTGAGGCGAGACGGCGCTGGGCGCCTTGCCGGGCGCCTTGCCGGGCGCCTTGCCGGGCGCCTTGCCGGGCGCCTTGCCGGGCGCCTTGCCGGGCGCATTCCCTTCACGCCTTCCCTTCACGCACCGAAGCCGGCGATGTCCAAGACGCCGATGAAGTTGGCCGACGACTGGAAGGGGAAGCAGCGGTTGACCCTGGTGACCACGTGGTCAAAGAGCCGGCTGTACACGGCCTTGGCCAAGGCGTCGCGAGCGTTGTTGGCCTGCTCCACTTTCAGAGGAACCCTGAGCGAGCGACACGTTTGCCAAGCGCATCAAAGTGTTGCCCCTCGCTGGCCGGGTGCCGGCGCTGGGTGGCTGGGAGGCGGCCTACTTGATGACGGTTCCTTTGGCGCCCCCTGCTGTGGTGAGCATGACCCTGGAGGTGAGGCTCCCTCGCAGCTCCAGCTGGTCCAGACCCAGCAGCTCGGCGCAGTGTTGCAGCGGTGGGTCCGACTGCTTCTTGATGCTGCAGCCGCCTGAGAGAGACACGCAGACACGCAGGCAGGCGCCGTTGCTCAAAGTAGTGCCAATGGTGTGGGTACGGCGTAGACCCTCAGCGTAGCCCTCCCCGCTGGCTCGCTCGCTCGCTCGCCCGCCCGCCCGCCCGCCCGCCCGCTCACCCGAGGTGTTTCCCGCCTCCTCAAAGTCAACGTTGCCTAGGTGCAGCACGCCGGCCACCACGCGGAACAAGTCCAATTTCTCCACGTCATCCAGGCCGATCTTCTTCATGGCCACCAGCATGCGCTGGAAGTCGCCGTGGTCATCCAGCAGGGGATCCTTCAGCGGGCCCGCCTTCACGTGCTGACGTAGGGACACGTGTTAAGCCGAGGGAGCGCCGCATCGCTCCAAACCTTCCCGTCCGGCGGACGCTACCTCTGAACTTTTGCGGTTGTCCGGGATCTGCTTGTCCGTCTCCTTGGATGCAAAGAAGCGAGTGCACCCTCTGTTCAGGTACTGAAAGACACGGAGGGGCGGGCACGCTCAGGATGCATTTCTTTCAGGAATGATATTTTCCACAGGCAGCTTATTAACTCGGATCCATTTGTTTTTCTCTGATGGGACGGCGAGGTGCACGGAGGGGTGCGCGCTTGCGGCGTATTGACAATTTCGTATTATTTATGGGAGGTGCCGTGCGGCCTACCCTGAACGTATCTGGCGAGCTGAGGTGAAACTTGAGCCGGATGTCATCGGGCGCTCCGGCGCACAGGCGGTAGAAGATGTGGTAGTTCCTCTCTTCGGCGCTCTGGCGGCAGATGCGAGACTTCTCCAGAAGGTAGTGCGACACGAAGCCGCCCACCACCGCGTTCTATGAAAAAAAAAAAAAATATATATATATATATATATATATTTTTTTTTTTATGGGGGAAACCTGTGTGGTGTCAGAGTGTGACAAGTACCTTTTCATTGAAGTGTATCTCCACAAACTTGCCAAAGCGGCTGCTGTTGTTGTTGCGCACGGTCTTGGCGTTGCCAAAGGCCTCCAACAGGGGGTTTGCTGCTCGGGACAGGCAAAGTCACACGGTCACAGGGAGGGAGGGAGGGAGGGAGGGAGGGAGGGAGGGAGGCGGCTAACGGCTGTGCCGTACCCTCCACGATCCTCTCGTCGATGTCCTGGCCCGTCCCGTACGACGAGGTCAGGTACCTGTGGGGAGAAGGCCAAGGACACGTCAGCGGCGCCAGGCTTGCGGCCGCCGCGCCTCGGACCTCACCTCAGCACAAACTTGGTGTTCTCCGTCTTGCCGGCGCCGGACTCTCCTGAGACGATGATGGACTGACTCATCTTCAGAACCCTCATGTCCCTGTAGGCCTTGTCGGCTGCGTACGGAGCGGAGGAGGCGCGTGAGCGGGGAGCGCCCGAGCCCGACCGGGGCGTCTCTCACCGATGGCGTAGACGTGCGGCGGGAGCGTCCCCAGCGAGCGTCCGCGGTACTGCTGGATGGTCTCCGGCGAGTAGAGCTTGGGGATGTCGTAGTACGGGTTGACGGCGATCAAGATGTTGGCTACGAAGGTCTGAGCGCAAGCACAACCGAGGCAAAGCTTTTGAGTCACTCGGGGAAGTCGAGAGCAGCGCTGCAAAGGCAAACTCACGTAGATTTTGTCTTTGCTGTATCTGACGCGCACGTTGTTGAGCAGCGTGGCTTCGTTGAGGTACATCAAGGAACCTGCGAGAAAGAGGACGCGGCGGGCGTCTTCAGCGCAACCTTCAAAGCGGCGGTGGCGCCGGTCGTCAGAGATGACAACTCACAGTTGTCCTCCACGTGCTTGTCCGCGTCATCCTCGGCCGGGAACACTTGACTGACGGCAGCCACCAACGTCTGCGCAAAGGTCGCAGCACGTGAGACGCCGTGCTGTCGGATCTCGCTCGCTCGAGTCTGACCTTGGCGTCGCGCTTGAGGGGCTGCAGGGTGAGGCTGTCGGCGCCAATGTCCACGATGGTCGCCAGCTGGAAGCCGTCGGCCGGGTGCGGCGCCCACACAGGTTTGCCGTCCTCCATCTCGATTCTGGAAAACAACACGCTCAGCTTTCCTTCCCAGGCCTGTTCCTGCGCGCAATGCCTCACACGAGCTTCAGGGCAAACCAATCAGACGCCTATCTGTCGGCCGGCAGCCCGAGGAATGGCCACGGTTGAGCTCGCCCGCAACTCGCCAGACACCGCTCTGTGACATCACCGAGGGCCGATGTCGTTTGCGCAGTGATCAGTGACAGCTGCCCCATATTCATTCACAGCCGCCCCATGTTCATTCTCGAATACGAGTCCCGACATCGGTCACGTGCCATCGTGTGTGACATCATTGTCTTTGGCGCCACCTACTCTACTTGTTACAGCGCAAGTTGAAAGGGTTGCCGACGTCGGCCATCTTGTGGAGCCACGCGCGACCTTTGGCCTGCGCTCGTGTATCTTGTCTTTGGGCACGTCGTGACCGCACCCGCGGCGGTCAATTCCTCGTCGAGCTAAAAAGGTTTGTCATCCTCCGCACGGCCCGTAAAGCGCGTTAAACATTAACGGGGTAACGGACGCTCAATCGCGTCTGTCATAAACAGCAATCGGCTTCCCGCCTCACCTTGGCCCTCGCCAGTCACGAGACTTATTCGACCGCTCACGTAACCGACGTCTTCGCCACAGGTGCCGAGTCACAATCCACCGATACTTTCTCGCTGTACTGCCTTCTCTCGTATCTATACTCGAGTATTTGATTGATTCCACTCTTCTATCTCTTCGTTATTGCTGTCATTTTGCTCATCCGTGTCTCCTGTGCCAATCAAGCCACTTGTGTCGTGTGCAACACGTGCACGCGCAGCAAGCAGGCTGTCTCGCGCACGCGCCTCCCAACTTTGGGGAGCGCCGGGGCTCGCCGCCGAGAGAAACCCACTAAGTTTGAACTTCACTTAATTAGCACGCAATCCAAGAGAACCTTGTACAAAGTCACAAGACCTGTCCGGATTCCGAACCCTGCCTTGTAGCAGTCGATGGGTCCGAAGACGGCTGGCTGGCTGGCTGGCTGGCCGGCTCCATGTCGTCGGAGCGCCGAGCTCCACTCGGACGGCGGCGCCGATGGCAGCGCCTGGGAGTGCGCGAGTTGACGCCCGAGCGAGCCCCTCGTTTCATTCATGCCGGCCGGGGTGGTCGAATGGCACACGGGCCACGTATTTGTCCGAACATGTGGCCCAAATGAACGGCAGCTAGCTTTAAGAAGACGCTTTGCACCAAGCTTCGAGCGAAAATACGCGTGCTTTCGAAGGCGGTCTGGTATGGAGCGAACAATGTTACCTTTGTCACAAAGTAGACAATGCGACGTGAGCCGATAATGGCAGCAGTGTTACGACGCGACGCCGCAAAAAGGCAACAACGCTGAATAGCGCGTGAGGACGTCGGCGGCTTGGCCGGCCAACCGGCTGGCGGCGTCCGCGGCCGTCGGCGTTAGCTAACAACGTCGCTCGCTTTCCGGACGGCTCGTTTGGGTCTCACCTGCGGGCGTCCGGCGGGCCGAGTCAATTCCCGACCAACTCCTCCGAGTGCGAGGCCGGAAGTGCAGGTGAGCGAGGCGAGCCAGCCGCTGCGTGGCCTTAGTGTGATAGCAGCCGCCCTCGTCGCCTCCCAGTCCCGCAGCCAGCCTGGGAAAGTGGCCGCGTGACGTCACGGAACGGGAACATTGAACAGGCTGTAGCGTGCCTCTTGGCCTTTGGGGGGCGCCGAGGAGGCCCGGACCAGGGGCGCCACCACCAGATCCCTTGGAGCGGGACGGACAGGTGCCCAGCCATGTAAATTTGGACACAGCCTGGGTTTGCGGCGCAAACTTTGCCTACTTCCCTTTCAGCAGCGGACTGGCTGTGAAATTCAAGCCCAAACACAACTGTAATGACAAACATGTGCCAGCAGATGGCAGTGTCGCATCGCTCTGTAAGTAACCAACGCTGAAGAAAACAACCGGGTGCCTCGTCTTGTCCCATGAGGGAGAAAAATGCCAACATGATGAGAGTGGGACAAGTTTAGTTTTAACTTTAATACAGGGAACTCAGCTTGAAAAATAGCTAGCAATGAATGAGATTTAACGGAATAAATTTGGTCCCCCGGTCAGAGGAAAGCGTGCCAAGAGACATTGGCATGGAAACACTAACGCTGGACTTTTATTCAGACAAAGTAAAAGGTGTCGGTGGAGGGAAATTGGGAAGATGAGCGGAGAAGCATGTCAGCAGCGTACAATCAAGGTGCCCACCGCGAGTTCAGGTGAGCGGAGGGTTGGCGAGGAGGCCCCCGGAAGTCTCTTCGATCTCCGCCTCTTCCGAGGAAGCGGACCAGGCCTCCGGCCGCTCGGCCCAGAGTTTGTCGGCTTCTTGTCGCGCTTGAATGTGTAGGATCAGGCTGGTGATCTCCTGACGTTTGCTCTTCATCCTCTGCTGAGGGAACCACTCGGACAGATTGATGGGCGGCTGAAAGTTGGCGATTGGATTCTGTGAGGAAAAAGCACCCCCAGCTCAGTTCACGGCAGGAGGGGGCGTGGGGGGAAAAAAAGTGTCTGTCCAAGTTCCCTACAACGTCCATGATGGACCACTTTTGTAAGTAAGTGCTTGGTTCGTGACTCTTGAGTCAGCCAAAAGAGCCTCGGCGACGACGCCTCCATTACAAACGGGCCCCACCCCGGTCGACGCTCACCTCGAAGAAGCTCTCGACGTACTGCAGGATGTAAATGCCGCAATCGCTGAAGTTGTCCTGCTGAGGCACTCGAGGACTGGAACCTTTCATCAGGTCTCTTCCGAAGCTGCGCTGGGTGCCCTTGCGCACTTCCCACTCCACCTCCAGGTACCTGCAACAGTCAAAACGGCGGCCGTCTGTCTCGTGCACGTGCGTGCGGCCGATGTGCGCCGTCTGACTTACTCTCTCAGAGTTTTGACCACCGTGGACCTGGCAGGACCACGCAGGGAGTCCATGATGAGGATGCAGGGCCTGCACGCAACAAGCGTTAACGATGGGCCGAGCGAGCCGCGCCGACCGGCGGCTTACTGTTTGGCGCGGTGGACTCGCCGGGCCCAGGAGGACGCGTCGGACGCCGGAGCCGAGTCCTCGGAGGCCGAGGCGTCGGAAGCCGGCCCGCCCCCGCCGTCGTCGCTACAGTCGTCCTGTGCGTGCGCAGTCGCCAGGTTAAGGTGGCGTGGCGCCCCACGCCGCTCGAGCGGAGCGCACGAGCCAGTACCTGACTGGAGCTTTGCTCATCGGATGCCAACGCGTCTTCGTCGGCGTACCGCACACTGATTTGCTGCAGCTCGTCTATGACACAAATGCACCAAAAAGGTGACAATTGAGACGGGCGACGGTCGCCGCCGCCGTCTCTCTCGCGGTAGACTGACTTGCGCGGCCCTCGGCGGCAAGGCGGTCGGGTGACGGAGGGGAGCCGGCGGCCCGCGGGGGTCCGTCCAGCAAGTCCGTGTCCGGGGACAGCGGGCGGCAGTGCTCCGGCAGCTCCTCTGACGGGGGGGGGTCCGTGCCCGGAAAGCAGACGACCGCCAAGTACCAGTGAGCCCTGAGGGAGGCGAAGTCGGAGACGAGCGGTCAGGTCGGAGACGAGCGGTCGGAGACCACCCCCCCCTCCCCGCGACTTACGACTCGTTGATGGGAACAAAGATAAAGTCCTTGTCGAACAAATCCACGTGGCGCGTCCACGTCTTCACCCTGTTGTGCTTGCGTTTGTGGATACTGCGGAAGCAAGCGGACGTCAATCGGGGCAAAGTCTTTGCTCGGGCCGGCTCGGCCGCGGATACTAACGGAAGGTTGTTGCTCCTGTCGGGAACAGCACCCTTCTCCCTTTGGGTGAGACGCTTGTAGAAGAAGGAGCTGAACACATGGATTCTTTGGGCATCTTCTTTCTTCAGTTTCTCCAACACTAAATATCTACACAAAGGAGGCGGCACAAAGGTCAGCTTTGGGCTGGAAAGGTACAAGACTCAAGTGGGAGTTGGGAGTTGTACGCTTCGAATGTCTCCAGTTTTCTGGCATCCAAGCAGTGCGCTTACTTTAAATAAAAATCGATGATGACATCATTGAGGAACTCTCCGTCGTTAAGGCAGTGGAGGTCCTCGCTGGTGACCGAGATGCCCCCTTTGGCTGGAGGAGGCGGGTACACCATCAGCCTGGAAGACCGCAACAAGTGAGCGACGGACGGGAGCCTGCGACGGACGGGAGCCTGCGACGGACGGGAGCCTGCGACGGACGGGAGCCTGCGACGGACGGGAGCCTGCGACGGACGGGAGCCTGCGACGGACGGGAGCCTGCGACGGACGGGAGCCTGCGACGGACGGGAGCCTGCGACGGACGAAGCATGCGTCCGCACTCACCTGATCACGGGCCCGGAGAAGGTGGGCCGCTGGTCGGCCGCGTCCCGCTCCTCGTGCTCGAGGAAGCTCGCCGCGTTGAAGGTCCTCCTGAGCGGCGAGCGCCGCGCCGCAACGCCCTTTAACTGCACACGGGATACGCATCTTTGATGGAAGCGCAATTTGGTGCGGGCGGCGCTGTGTTTGCGGACAGACGGAGGGAGGGAGGCAAGCACCTTATCTTGCTTCAGCTTGGTGGCCTTGTTGAAGTTGACCAGGCGCACGTTGGCCTCGTCAAAGGACAGCTTGGCGGGAAAGTTGTCAATGTTGTTGTTTCCGCCAATGGCGCCCAAAATGTCTTCCAGGATCATCTGCTCCTTCATATCCAGGCCGTCCACAAAGATGAGCACCACGTACTTCTCGTCCGACTCTGAGCACAGGGCGACAACTGATGCGGCAGGCAGGCGACCCTCGAGCCAGGAGAGGCAGGGCGGGGCGGGGCGGGGCGGGGCGGGGCAGGGCGGGGCAGGGCGAGGCGGAGTGAGGCCGCACGCCAGGCTCTTTAGCATTTTTCATTCGGAGGAGCCCGAGCCAGGCTTGGATGGGCAGCGCCGTTGTGCTTTTTAATCACGTTGACGGAGCTCATCGGGAAATATTACAATAATATAATATAATATAAATAATAATAGAGAAAAATCAAAGGTTTGGCGAACTTTCCGAGACGCCGCTACTCACGTTGTCCGGCGCAGTCGTACCACTGGCCGCCGCACTCGCGCGTCATGCCCAGCTGCGCGCGCAGGCGAAGGCACTCGTCCGAACTGGTCTGGAAGAACAAGACCGGCAGCTTGCGGGCGCTGCACCACTCGCAGCTGATGAGCTCCGAGGCCCGCAGGGACACCTTCTCCACCGTGTGGGGTTCCGGCCCTGGCGCGCCAACGCCGGTCAGCAGGTGCTTTGCAAGTGCGGCGGGCGGGCGGGCGGTAGAGGGAGCGACGCGTACCTTCCATCTCCAGCTGGACGTGGTCCACAGAAAACTGCAACAGAGATGGCGGATGAAGGCCACAGCGTCGCCAGAGGCCCACGCCGCCGCATGAGACCCACGCCACCAGAGCCCTACTCACCACCACAGGCTCGGTCACCATCCTTCGCAGCGTTCCCACGCGGATGCTCCGGCACGGCAGGATGATGCTGGCGCATTTGAGCGACTCCACTTTGGATCGCTTGCTCCTGGGAGAACCGGGCCGCTTTCCAAACTGACAACGGAAAAGCGCTTTACGATCCAAAGCCGTTTGTGGCCACAAGAACCAAGCAGAAGTCAAATCTACCTGGTCCTTCATTCTGCTGCGGCGCGGTATCACAATCCTGGTGTCCTCAAACAAGTCGGCGCTCAGCTGCTCCTGTTGGCCGCCGCTTTTCACCGCCGCCTCCACTCGGCCGCCGCAGGGCGCCGGCGAGGAGTGCGCCGAGTCGGCGGGCCGCGGCGAGCCGCCGCTTCCCGCGCCGCCGCTTCCCGCGCCGCCGCTTCCCGCGCCGCCGCTGTCGTCTGCCTCGTCGTCGCTGGACAGGACGACTGCGGAAGTCACGACAAGGCATCCTGGTGACTTTGCTTTGCTTCATGTTCTCTTCCTTCCTTCCCGGCCTGAATTGGAGCCCCGCCCAGTCGCTTTGCCAGCGCACTCGTCATTTGCTGGGACGGATGGTTTGGCTGGTGCTCGGGAAGACGGCCAAAGACTCACTGGGGTGGTCGAGCTGGCGGTCGGCCGGCTTGCGCCTCCCTCTGGCCGACTTGCGAGCGGCGGCGTGGCAGTAAGACGGGCCGGCCGGCAGAGGAGATCGGCCGTCGGCGGGCAGAGCGTCGGCGCGGGGGGACCCCTTGCAAGGCTGACATCGGAGGGGCGGCGGGGGCGACACGCACGCCAGACTGTTTGCGCACGGCGGACTGTTTGTGCACGGCGGACCGTTTGCGCACGCTGGACCGTTCCCGCACGCCGGACCGTTCCCGCACGCCGAACTGCTCCCGCAGGTGTCGCCATCCTCGCACGGCGTCTGGTAGACGGCTGCCGTCTGGTAGATGGCTGCCGTCTGATCGTGAGCACAAACCCAGAGCGTCACAACGGATTTTCTCTCTCTCTCTCTCTCTCTCTCTCTCTCTCTCTCTCTCTCTCTCTCTCTCTCTCTCTCTCTCTCTCTCTCTCTCTCTCTCTCTCCCTCCCTCCCTCCAACGGATGCAATTAGCGCTTCCCAATTCAAAAAAGACCTTGGAAAACCTTGGAAAGCAAGGGGACAGGAGCAAAAGAGGAAAGAGGACGAGAAGAAGCTCGAAGCAGGAAGAGATTGCGGCCGCTTACCGCCGATCCTCTCCTCTTGTGCTGGACCAGACGTTTGATGTCGGAGCGCTCGTCGTCTGAAGGCAAACACGACGACATTAAGACGGCCAGCCAGCAAGCGTCCATTTGCGACAGATGCTGCGCACGGGGACGGCCGAGGTTTTGACCCGACGACCTTCAAACCCACCTGACTCGTCGGCGCACGTCAGCACCACGTCGTCTGCCTGCGGCGCGCCGCCACTCGCCTCCTTCCTGCAGAGGAGCAAGGACAAGGCGGGCATCAAGCTCACTGTTGTGACGCCGTCCGAGCTGGTTCACCTGAGGCAGGAGGTCATCTGCACGTGCTGAAAACGGCGGCCCTGCAGCAGGAGTCCTTGCGAAGGGGCGGGGTTTATGATGAAGTAGTTGCTGGCGCGCAGCGAGGACGCCACAAAGCTGCCGGAGGACAACGACGACGATCAGTTGCGCTTTCTTTGAGGCTTCTCAGCATGCGTAGGCCGAGCTGGCGGGCCGGGCCGGGCTGGGCCGGGCTGGGCGTACCTGAACCTCTTGTGCCTCACAACACCGCTGGAGCACTTTTCATACGTCCTCAGGGGATCAGCGGAGGAAAGGCTCCTCAGAGTGGGAGACTGCAGACACGCACGCACGCAGGCAGGCACGCAGGCAGGCAGGCAGGCACACACGCGTTAGGCCTATGTGGCTGTGGTAAACTGGAACGCCAACGGAGGAGCGCAGAGACGCCGGACGGTGCGTTACCTTGCTCCCGTCCGAGGACATGAGCGCTCGTTTGTCCGTGTCCCGCGCGGTGGTCACGCCGGAGCTTAGGAGGCAAGCCGGCGTGTCAGCGTTCCGAAAGGCAACGGGATCAGCGATAGACTGTCGGGCAAAAAGCGAGCCGCGCACGCCCACGCTTACTCGCCGCGCTTGTCCTCATCTGCTCGGCCGGCGCGCACCGGGAAGCTCCACTCGGGTTTGCCGCCGCCGCCGCCGCCGTCGAGGTTTGGACGAGCCTCCGATCTTTCCGGGGCTTCACGTGACGTCCGTCCAGAGAAAACAGAGACAAGCAGAAAGATATGAAAGTGCAACAGGCGTGCGTGCCGGTGGACCCACACACATCAGGCGCTCGACTTGCGTCTCCCTGGCCCCTTTGTCCGTTACAGATGCCTCTGAAAGTGGGCGACATTTACGCCGTCCTATCGAGTCGATCGACTCGACGAGTGTTTTTCACATTTTAGTCACGTTCCGTAACGACGATGGTGACGTAAACTTGCTTATTGTAGGATGCCGGCTGTTTTGCTCCTTTACCGACAATTGGTGAGTTCTCATCGATTTTGAGAGTCATAACTGTCTTCATCTGCCACGGAGAAATGTCAGTGGAATCGTCTTTAAGTGTTCCATCTAGTAATGCAGGTCTCGAGTAAATCATTTCATCTTTTTTTCTTCTTACACACACACGCACACATACACACACAACTTAAGTCGCTGCAGATGACTTCAAAAAGACACGTGTGTGTGAGTGTGTGTGTGTGTGTGTGTGTGTGTTTGTGTGTACTAAAATGAGCACTTTAGTGTTTGTTGGAAGCTTTTGGGCGAGTTGTTGAAACGAGCACACTTTTGTCAACTTTCATGCCCCTTCTTAAAGCAACTAAGTGCGTTTCCATCTTAAACGTTGCGGCCGAGTGGAGGCCCGGTCAAGTCCAATCTGCAACAGCGCTGCTAGTTTACATTTGCTAGCTCGCGCTGCTGTTCAAGCCTGCTGAACAGAAGCGGACCATGTTTCGTGGCCCCCCATCCACCCACCCAACCATCCATCCATCCAGCCATCCATCCATCCCATGAAGCAAGCAGTCGTCGAGCCTCGCCGAGCTTTTGAGCTTCAATATGTGTACAGCGAGCGCCCAGGCTAATGTTGATGCTCACTTAGCTACTGCTGCTGCTGCCGTCGCCGCCGCCGCTCATATCTTACGGCAGACGAATTGTGTCTCATGTCGGGCGACAAGGTAACGACTGAGTGCAGGTCGGTGTGGGCTTACCGTGTAAGAACTGGCCCGTGTTATGGGCCATGTTTAGTCCGCATTCTTGTTATTCATGGCTTCAATTGTGTTTCCTTCTCAAGGTTTCAAGCTAGGATGCGCTAAACAAGTCAAAGGCACAAATGCACTTAGCGCCGCCGGAAACCTCGACTTCACAATAAAAGCTACTTTTTGTTTTGGGTTTGCGATAGCAGAACAAACAACAGAAGAAACATCAGCCAGGGAAAAAAGAAAACTGGTCGATGGTGCAAGAACGGCACGGTAAGGCAGTCAGAAAAACTGATTTATGCTACATAATGATCCTGATCAATTGAATCAGGTTGGAAAACAAATAGGAATGTGGCCCGAGGAGGGCTGGAGTTTGACACCCCTGCTCTGTGGCGACACCAAGCATTAAGAATGGAATGGCAATTGTGGGCTTAACTGTGTCAAATAAAAATACGACCAAGACAGAAATCGATGGAGACAATAGTCTTTAACAACTATCACTTTATTTACGTGCAGTAGTGGTCATTTGAAAAGAAAGTACATAAAAAAAAGATCAATAAATCACAGTGAACCCCCCAAAAATACAAAGCTTAGGACAAACCACAGATCTGAAAAGGGGAATGCTGTGAAAACTGCACACAATCCAAACAAACGTAAATAGCACAGCGACACGGCCAATCGGATGGCGGCGGTGGCGGCGTGACGAGGAAGACAAACACAGGGCGCGGGATGACATATTTGTGGAATCAATCATTGGTAGAAACTTTGTTTTTCTGAAGCTCACTGCCGAGGTGCCAGTGCAGGTCATAGCCTCCAACCATCCCGGCCGCTTTCATCTTTCAAATCGTCACCTTATTCAGGACGAGCGCTCGGAGTGCTTCAAAGGCCTTTGCGGTCACTTGCGCAGATTGCGCTCACCGGGCCGTTTTGATGACCCACTCGGCCGTGGGGTTGAGCTGATACAGGTCCATCATGAATGCTTCTCCGTCCAGGCACCTCTCCTCTGGAGGGAGATAAGAAATGGCGGAACGGAAGGGACGGCCGGTTGCTTAGTCAAAGCTGACTTTGACTTTGACTTTTAGTGCCGAGGCGCCGGCGGCGCCACTTACCGATGTTTCCGCCCATCTCATAAAGACACAAGTCCTTTCCCTCGACCGCCACGTCACTGCGTTACATACACAAAGCCAGAATGAGGGTCAGCATCAGCGACGGAACGCCGGCGCCAGTCGGCCCAGGACCTGTTCTGGCTGAGAAAGCGCGCCAGCACGTGGGATGCCTGCAGGTCTTCGGTCAGCTGCAGGGCCATGGATACTTTGCTGAACTGCGGCGCCTGAATGCGGATGAACCCCTGCGAGATCTCCTGCTCGGCAAACACAACGAGCAGCGACGGCTTCTTGACTTCAATTTGCAGGCATGTTACAAATACATCCACCAAGAGAAGAGAAAAGGTCCTATACGTACCTCCGGAGCGGCCCTGTCGGACGCTTTGTCTGTGGTGATCTTCTTCAGCAGCTTTCGCACGGCTCGCTCTTTGTTCTGCTTGCGCTGGCTCTCCGTGTTTTGCTGTCGGACCTGCGTCAGGATGAACTTGGGGATCTAACGCGCGTGCGCGCACGCACACACACACGCACGCACGCACGCACACACACACACACACACAGGACATTTGCCAACGGTGCAAGCGGTGGACAGACCACAGGTCGGTCGTCTTACGGTCCACAGGAGGTTCTGGTATCTTATGAGCAGGCGCACAATGTTGGCGGTGCCGGTCGCCACGGAGAACTGATGCTGCTGCTCCGTGACCTTGGAGGAACAGCCCTTGAACATGAAGATGTTGGGCGCCATGACGACCGAGACGTTGTTCAGGCTCATTTTGTTTTTGGCCTGGTGTTCGACCACGCGCTGGAAGAACTCCACCAGGGCCTGGCGGGGGCAAAAGACAAGTGGCTGTGATTTTGCTCTCAAAACGTCTGCCGCCGCGACAGCCAAAAATGTGCTGACTTTACCTTCAAACTGTCTCGATTGGCTTCGGGGAGCAAGAGGACCAGCAGGTTCAAGGCTTGCAGCTGCTGCTTCTTTGTGGGCAGCTCTGAAAAAGGAGTTCAGAGGGCACTGCGGTGGCGGCGGCAAAAGCGCAGACGCTAAGCACGCGCGCTAGTTTGCGGGCTCATGGAGGCCCGTTTGTTGAGCCAGCGCCTACCGTTGACGGCAATGAAGGCTTGGAGGTACTGGACGGTGAGCAGGGGGTGCGGCAGCTCTCTGATGAACAACTTGAGGAGGCTGGCGGCGTCGTGCTGCTTCAGCTGTTGCCACGGGAACGTGCCGTCGTAGAAGCAGCACTCCAGCTCCCGCCGCAGGGACTGAGTCAGGGCGGTACGGTCGGCCAATGAGCCCGCGGAAAGCATGCGGAAAGCAAACGGACGCCACGGAACGTCCGTCCGTCCGTCCGTCCTTTCTTTCGTCTACCTTGACTCTTGCGGCGGCGCCGGGGATCCTGAGCAGGCCCTCCGTGTCTAAGCCTTCCTCCTGGATATGGCTGATGAGCTGCAGAAGAGAAGAGAGGGGAGGGGAGGGGACACGCTCCCACCACATGAGTGAGTGAGTGAGTGAGTGAGTGAGTGAGTGAGTGAGTGAGTGTCCATGCTACCAGGCATATGCGCGCGCGTGCCCGAGCGTGCTCACCCTCTGCAGGATGAAAGGCACTTTGGTCCCAGCTGCTCTCCGCCGGTCCTGATCCAGTAAAGTGACGAGGGGGACCCCGAACAAACCGCTTTCTAGGCAACACACACCATTTGTGAGCACGTTCTAGTCTAGCCGCACATCGGCAAACTTTGTACCTTTTGCCTTGACTTTGACAGCCTTGTGCGCTTTCAGATCGACGCCGCCCGTGTCGAAAAGAGCCGTCATCTCCACCAGCGCCAGCCTCCGTACCTGAGAGCACGTTATCAGATTAACACGGACTCTGTGAGAGCGCGCCTGCCTTTTTTTTTAAACTTGCCTTCTTCATGTCCGGCGGGGACAGATGTCCAACTCTGGTCTGACCGGTTTTATCTTTGAGAAGCCTGAAGTTCTGGGAAGTACCAGGCAGACAGATGGCTCTTTTATATACTACGTAGCACGCTCATTTCCAATCTTATCTGCAATAGTTGCCGTGGCCCGCTTGTCTCTCTCGCCTCGTCGCACCGGCAACTTATCGTCCGGAGAGCCGGGCCCCCCCGCCCGAGCCGCCAGCCCCGCGCACTTCTCCCTGTAAGTCAGCGCCTGCTCCGAGAACGCCACGTCCACGTTCATGACCGTCTCCGCTTCTGTCAGGCAGGCACAAGGAGGACGGACATTTGAGGTTCCGCTCAGAACCATTTCCCGAGCCGGCGGTCACCAGGTGGCGGCGGCCGAGTCACAGCACAAATGAGGTGGGCGGGCGCGTTACCGGCCGAACTGGCCTCCTCACTCGCTGCGCTCTCGCTTCCCACTTGGACCTGACGTGGCGCTTTGTCCTGCAGGATGACAACAGACGGAAAGGACGGCGCTCATAACGCTGCCCGCTTGCCTTTGAAAAGGTGCGTGCGTGCGTGCGTGCGTCCCGACCTCTACGGGCAGCGGAAATATGTCCCGCACGTCGGGCAGGTGCTGCCGGTTGCGCCGCCGCAGTGTCTGATGTAGCGAGGTCAGGCGCCGCTCCACCGCCGCCGCTTGAGCTCGGGTCAGCGTGGACAGAAAAGCCGCGCTGTCTTCTTCCTATCGAGCAACACGGCAAAGTGGCGCTGCGTCACTCACTACGCAAAGCACGAGGGCCGGAGAGGCCACGCAGAGGCCACGGAGAGGCCACGGAGAGGCCACGGAGAGGCCACGGAGGTGACACCTGCTCGCCGTCAAAGAGTCGCTCGAGTCCCGCCTCCGCGAGCCACGCTTCGTCTCGCTCGCCCTCTGGAAAAGACAATGCGGGGACAAAGTCAGCAAGAAGAAGAGGAAGAAGAGGAGGTCTGGCCTCATGGGGAAAATTGCGGGCGTGCTAATGTGCGTCTGACCGTCGGGGGGTTTCTGCAGCTCCTCTTCGGCCGCCTCCTTCTCCAGAGAGCCGCTTATGTTCTCCACCTCCTTCCAGTAGTCATCCATCTCCAGCTCGTCCAGGGAGTCCTGCCCAAAGAAGAAGATGGGGACATCCGTGCCGTTTGCTCCAAGCGCGTCTACCTGGGAGTCGCAGCGCTGACACGGTGGCGACAGCGGCGGTGGCGGCCCGCTCTTGGGATGGGAGCAGACGGGGGGCCGCTGGCTCTCGGCGCTGGGCCGGTCCCCGGGAAGCGCGGCCGGATTCTGCCCGACGCTGGAGTGGCCCATCCTTTGGCGGCGAGCGTGACACAAACACACAAACAGGGTGTCCTTGTCATTCGGAAGGGGGGGGGGGGGGGCAAAGTGTTCCGCCGCTGTCAGGTGCAAACAGGATCTAAGTGAGGCACCATTATTGACCTTTTTGGCCACATGTCCACTTCCGTTTTGGCCTTGCTGTCAAATTCACTTCCACTATGGCAAAAGTCAATCTTAGCAAAGGCTCAAGCTCCACTTCCTGGTCTGTCATTTCAATGGCCGCAAAAGTGGGGCACGTGCGCCGCTGTGGTGCGGGAGACGAAGGCTGGCTGTAACGTGACGCCGGCCGCGCTTCTATTTTTTTTGCTGCTCAGTGGGGCAAGCCATCTGGAAGGCATACCTCGCATGGAGCTAGCTTGGTTGGTTCCTTTGTTTTTTCTACCGCTAGCAGCCATTTTACACAACAGGTTGTTAACATCAAGTTGGAATCGAATCAAATGTTGTCGTCGAAAACCAAAGGCAATCTAAAACTTGGACGCAGTGTACTAAAAACAGGTGTGGCCAGTTGTCACCATTTGGACTTTTGCTCTGAGTTGAGACAGCGCCCGACTGCCCCCCCCCCCCCCCCCCCCCCCCCACACACACACACACGCACGCACACACACTGACGTTGCGTACAAACAAGACAAATACATCTTGGTTCCTGTGTGACAAATTGGCAGAGGGACCTAGGCATGTTCCCCTTTATTGCTTGGCCGTGACAAGAAAAGCAGAACACATGCTGGCATTGGTGAACGGATTCTTTATGGCCCTCTCCGCGTTTGAGGGGTGAAATAGGAAAGCTTCGAGACGAGCTGCACAAGTTCCTCGGCCAAACGATGGAAATACACTCACTCGCTTGCGATATCGCCGTTTGCCACCACAGACTTGCCACCAGCGGCGTGCATCTGGGGACTGCTCGTTACTCATTGAACAGCTGACCTTGGACCCGGCCCGCTTAAGATCATTGGGACTAGCTCGTATTATCCACCACTTCGTCACGACGCCTGCCCAGTGCTAAAGAGCCCCTCGCATGCACGCCAATGTTTGGGAAGGCAAGGGGAAGAGGGCAACGCATGACAAAGAAGGAAGGGCCTGATGCCTGCCTGCCGTCCGTGCGTGCGTGCACGACCCACGACTTTTGAATTCTTCCACGGCAACAAGCCCAGAGGGCCAAACTGTTGCTGATTTGAAGGGTCAAAGAAAACGCTAGGCGGGGAGAGGAGAGGAGATCTGCTGCCTTGCAACTTGTAACAAGTTGCTGCGGTTAATTTTTTGCCGAATGTATGACTCACTGACTGACTCAGTGGTGCTGCTCGCCTACAAGCAGTAAACACGCACGCACGCACGCACGCACGCACGGCGCTACAAGCAGTAACACGGAGAAACGTCCCACCTGGTGGCCTGCGGGTCGAGCCCCTGCCTCGGCGGCGGACAGGCGCTAGGCTGGGCCAGGAGTTCGGCGTTGCTGTGGTAACCCGTCAAGACCACTCCTTGGGAGTCCTGCTGCCGACTCATGTTTCCGTCCTGCTGCTGCGATCTATTTGACAGACAATGTGACGTCCGCACGGTCCTCCATCGCGAGCGCGTGACCCGGCGCCCGCTATCGACTCATCGCCCGCATGCCCAAACTTTGCCCTTCTCAAGTCCTCCGCGTCTGTGGGTCGTCGAGACAGGCAGGGGCTGGACCATAAGATAGCGAGCGAAGGGGCTGGATCGCGCGTAGCGTAGCGGAACAGCGTGGCGTGGCGCGCGATCGGATTGGCTATGAGCTCAACGGACAAGTTTGAAAAGAAATGGCGCCTCCTGGGGGCCGCGGTCGGGCATATATCGGAAGTACTTTGTCTTACGTCAATTGAGTGAAGGGGGGCGGGGTCGTTTGTTTTACGTCAATTGAGTGAAAAGGTAAAAAACCTTTCGTACTGTGCATTAAAGACGGCATCCGTGTTAAGTAAGGAGCGCAGCAATAGCTCCACTTATAAAGGTCATTTTGGACAGCCTTCCTTCTAAAAAGATGGACGGAAGGTTCCAAATTGACGCGTCGGTTGGCTTGAACAAAGTGCAACTTACTTGAGGTGAAGGTAAAAAGCCAGTCTGGGCACCATGATGTCCGCCTGCGTCCTATTTAGCGTGCGTGCGTGCTGGCCCACTCACCGAGGACGTCTTGACACCATGTGCGCGCGCGCGCCCGCGGGGATGATGTCACAACACACACACACACACAACGTGGATTAGCCAGAGAGGTCAATGAGATTGTCCTGCTTCTTGCCCCGCCCCCATGCATGTCATCCCTCCACTCTCAGCCATGCACCCAGGGAGACATGCATGACAAGAAATGGTCGGCACACCTCCACAAAAGCATAAGAGGTTATCGTTCCCTTGCGAGCCAGACTTACTTGTCGGTACGCAGCTTGGTGCTCGTTGCGTCTCGGTTTTACCGCATTTTAGCGGCTCCAACTTGTCACAACAGAAGAACTTGACAACCATTTCACATTTTTATGTGTGTATCTGCAACAGTGCCCCCAGCCCCTAATTCAACTCGGTGTATTTCACATAGGAGAAAAAAACAACAACTTTGTATTGTGCACAATTCTGCAACAGTGCCCCCAGCCCCTAATTCAACTCGGTGTATTTCACATAGGAGAAAAAAAACAACAACTTTGTATTGTGCACAATCAACTTCCAACGTGAGGTGGCAAATTAACAATGCACTTGTGCGGGGGAACATCTCGTGGAGAACATCAAAGTTCAAAAGAGGCCCCTTTGAGTCGCGTCCCGCGCTGGCTCCTCACTTGCCCATTTTCACCAACGTGATGACGGGACCAAAATATTACTGCTACCCAAAAAAAAGAGGACATCTTACATCTTTTGCTGGCTCTCAAAGCCCGGGAACATCTTGGTGTACAATTGTTTCTCTTTGTCCAAGCTCTGTTTGTAGCGCCTGCAATTTTGTCAAAGGGGGACAATTGAAAGACAAAAGTGGCAAAATGGCGCCGAGCATTTTGCACTTACATGGTGATCGTCTTGAGGAGGCTGTTGACGTCACTATCCAAAGGCCTCCTGGTCCGGGCCTTGACGAGGCAGGCGTGGGCGCTCCCGTACTGGCGTAGCTCCGCATACGCCTGCCGTAGTGTCAAATAAGCTTCACGTATGGGCGGGCACCCAACTTGGCAAAGGGGTCTGACCTGCGCACAGCGGTACAGCGCCTTGGTGTCGCCGCCGTCCATGGCCAAAGCCCTGTTGGCGTACTTGAGAGCTTTCTGCGGGGCGTCCAGGCGCAGCGACGCCAACGACAGATTCAGATAAAGCGGTAGCAGCGCCGCCCGGATCTCCGCCCGCTCGCCGTCGCTCGCGTTCGCCCTGTTGCCCAGCAACATCGACGCCTGTTGTCCGAGCGTAGAGAATCATTGAGAACACGTGGCGAGTTCGCTCGTTTGTTCAAGTAGAAAGGTAGAACGTCCACAAATAAGCAGGACGAGAAGCAGAGAAAGGTCCAAAAATGAACAGCTGACCGACCGACCGACCACCTGCTAACCAGGGGGGGAAAAATGGCCTGCTGTTTGATGGGTTCCGCAATATGCCAGAAGATGGCGCCAAAATGCGGTCAAATAGAAAAGTCTCCTTTATCTCCTGCAGTGACAGAGCAGCAGCCCAAAAGTGAAAAGCTGATTTAGAAAACAAGTCAAAAGGCCGCCCAGAGGTTGGTCTGTCTGTCTGTCTGTCTGTCTGTCTGTCTGTTCGCTTCACCTGCTTGTAGTGCTCTTTGGCTTTTTCAAAGCGACTCTGCTTGAAGCATCTGTTGCCGCAGGTACGAAGCGTGTCGGCCGCTTCCATCACTTTGGAAAAGGGAAACTGGTTCTGCTCCTCCTGAAGACGCACATGTCCCGGTATCAAGTAAAGAACATTCACACAAGTCAACAGAAATGTCAGATGTCTCCAATTGATGTCACCACAGTCATTTGGACCAATTCATCCACTCCTCCCAAGTCATAGAAGTCCAGGATCTGGATCTCGAACAAGACGCGGGCAGCGGCGGGGATGAGCGGCGGGCAGCCCATCTCTCCGTAGGCGTAGCGCGGCTGCAGCAGGAAGCGGGAAAACTCGCCTTTGCGCATGCTCAGCAGGGCCACCTCCATCCCCGACAGCGACACGTCTGCGCCCATCACACCGTGCTCGACGCCGTGTTTGACACCGTGGTCACTCGTGCGCGCTCGCTTGCTCGCTCGCTCGCTTGCTCACCTCTGCCCAGCTTCACGAGGCGGGGATGCTTGAGGTGAGACGTCGTCTCAAACGGCCGCTCCGAGTATTCCAGGAAGCCAGAGTAATGCACTGTCCCAAACGCAGGGAGGAAACGGTTTGTAATGCGCACAAATTAAGCTGTCGACAGTTTGACTCCAGGAAGGCTTTTGGATAATCACTCAAAACTGAAGCACTTTGGGGCACAGGGGGCCCGTCTCCGGGGTAGATCACCTCTTTCAGGACCCCTCCGTTCCCCAGGATGTCCTCCATCTGCTGCTGGAGACGCTCAAATGGACTCTTAAGAAGGCACGCGCGCGCGCGCGCACACACACACACTAAGGTCACCGGGGACGCTAAAAACACGACAGTGATTTCCTTGCAAGTAAAATGGGGGTAAACCCAATGACAACTACTTAAGGCAAGCAAAAAGAAGCAAAGAAACCATAGCAGACAATGCCTTCAGCGCTCCTATTTGCTGGAACGCTTCATGTCCCTCCAAGCTGTAGGACCTTGTTGCATATTTGACTCAACTTTCATTTAGCTGCGTTTTTCCTTTTCTCTACGTATTGAATAGCTTTTGAATGATTCCCACCCCACCAGAGTTGCCTTTGTCCTCGAAACAATCCAGAATGGTGGCAATTTTTCGCAAACGACTGATTCGTTCAACGTCATACCTAAACAACAAGATGGTGAATTTAATTCGTTCCTACACATAGAGAACGTTTCAAGGTTGGCGACGGCGTAATCCAATCCAACTTTAAGTGCATGGCGCATTTGAAAAGGAATTGGTTGCTCACAATTTAGCTGCGCTAGCATTCCGTGGGCTAAAGGATAACAACTCACCAGACTTGGCTCGTTACCTAGAACAAAGCGTTGCCAAAGATTCCGTCGTCCGTTCGTAGACATGTTAACGCCGATAACAAATTGCTTTCCCAACTGAAATCGTATTTCTTGTTGCCACTTTTGACACGCTTCCGGGACACGTGTAGGGCCGCAAGCCACGTGACCTGCCCAGAAACGAGAGGTGTGTCGCCCGAAGTGCGCTTAAAAACTTTTTTAATTTACAAAAAGAAAAAATGTAACACAGGTGTCACTGCGCAATTTCTTCAGTAATCGATCGGCACTGATGACGTCATTACGTGCTGACAAATAGAACGGGTACACTCAAATAAAAGCACATGGACTATTGGGCCTGCAACATACACATTTGTCCGAACCTACTTCAAAGTAACATGTAAATCACAATCTAGTTCCATACATTTCCTAAATGAATAAACAATAGAAAAATAATATGGCTGACCAGGTGTCATTTGTACACGAGACGAGTGCTATTTTCCACGCAACGTTACAAAAACACAAGCGCAAACGTCGTCGGATGCTTTGCTCCGTCCGCTGCGATGGGATGCGATGGGATGCGATGCGTCCCGAGCCCTCATCAGAAGTTCTGCAGCTCGGCCGGGTAGACAAAGTTGCTCCTGAAAAGTTTATAGGCCAGCGTCTGCCCTCCGAATATCATCATCACCAGCCCCGAGCCTGCCGAGTAAGTCAACGTGGATGAAACGAGAAAAGCCGTAAAGCGCTTGACGAGGGTCAACACAGGGGGAAAAGATATTCAACATCTCACCCAGTGCAATCCACCAGTGCTCGGTTGAGGGGAAGTCCGACATCACTGGCCAAAGAGAGAAAAAGAAACATACACCAGTTGTAAATGGACGGAGCTCAAAAAGTCCACAAGAATGTCTGAAAAATTGGATGAAATGAACGTGCGTGCCTCTGTGCGTTCCCGTGCACACTTGGTACTTTTGGGAACGCACAGAGCAGACATTGGAAAAGAAAATATGACATTGCAATCAATACATTTCATTCAAATGACATACAGTGATCCTTGTTGGGGTGACAGCCATTGTTGGAGCTCATGACACCCGTTACATAACCTGACTAATCCTCCTGCACCTGCAACAGTCATGGCCACATGCAGCAGCGTGACCGTGATGGCGTAGTCCCACACCCACTCCTCCACGATCCAGGCAAACACCAGCCCTCCCAGAACATAGGTGACTTCTGTGGAGATGACGCCCACTACGGAGGGAGGGAGGGAGGGAGGGAGGTTAAGGGTCCGGGTGCCGCACAGACGTTCATGCGTTGGTGATGAAAACTCAATGTAAACGCCATGGCTGTTAGAATTGGCACCAAGATGGTGCATCCGTGAATCGTTGGCGCTTTGAGCATTCCGCTACGCGCTCACCCAGGTATTTGGGGTTCTGCCATGACGGTTGGGTGGTGTAGTCAAACGGTGCCAACAGGCTGTTGATTTCATGAACCCTGTGAACAAGCAAAACGGCTTTGACGCAAAGGAAACAAAAACACAAATCACTCCCTTGTGTACCTGAGCAGTCCGACGCAGAGGCTGACCGCCACGTAGTAGAGCGAATAGAAGCAGAGCGTGCACGTCAGCAAGTTCTGCAGGACCACCTGAGGACAAAAAGTCAACGACGACGTCAGGATGCCGTTTCTCCCGAGAGCGCTCAAAAACCTTCCGCAAAAGAGCTCGTCGTCGTTGGGCCTGTCACTCGCCGCCATTGACCACATTCCCCTTCCGTTTGTCCGAAGGCCAAAGCGTCGGTGGCGTATTATGGTGCGCGGCGGCCCAGCGGTGTGCGCGCACGCCTCAGCCGAGCCGGCGCTAATTCACTTAGCGGCTTGTCAACACACCGACCGACCAGCCGGCCCACCGCCCGACTTCTTTTCTTGCTCCTGACTTGGCGGACGTATTTTACATGCGCCAGAGAAAATCATAACAAGAGAAGGTCTTCCCCCCCTAAGTGGCGCTTACCCAGGTGTCACTGGGCGTGGTCTTGAGCGAGCCGGCTCCATGGCGCTTGATGAGCGTGAATCCACAACATCGACAGCAGTAGTCCAAAAACATGAATGGTCGTGGCGCCCGCGTGTGGCGCCCAGAGAGAAAGCCGGCCAGAGTGCCTTCCACCTACATGTCAGAGAGAGAGAGAGAGAGAGAGCGAGAGCGAGAGCGAGAGAGCTCGGAAGGATTATTCAAAACAGGATTAGGACTCAAATCTGAGCAAAACACCGCGCGGCGCGATTGTACTTTTCAGTCTACTGTGCTGCCTCTCACAGGTCACTCATGGAACTACACCAGACAATTATGTATGCGGTGTGCCGATTAGGATAGCCTTTTTTTCCAAACCGATCCCGACCGAGTATTTACCTCAAGTCATAGTGATTCTCATCTGGCGTTCTAAGGGCAAGAAAAGCAGGAATCTGCCAAGCCAATGAAAATGAGAGGGAATTACGAGGAGAAGCCATGTGACATTTTTGCCGTCAATTCTTTAGTGTTCAGCGCGTCCCCACGGCAACAGTCTTTGAAAATAAAAATGGCCCAATGGACCTCCGTACGACCTGGCACCATCCCTCCCTCCCCGCTCCCCCTCCGTTTGACGCACATGCCGCGCGAGCGCGCGCGCTCTCTCGCTCGCACACATGTTCACGCGCACCGGAACGCTTCGGAAGAACCGTACATGGAACAAGAAGACGTTTCCTACTGTACAAAAGACGCTTTTTGTGTGCGTCGATCTTTGAACGCAACAGTTTGGGTGGGCATTTCGGAGCGGTGGACGTCGGTCGGGGAGTTTTTACGCGACACGCAGACCGAGGACGACGTCACGTTTGCGGCTTTTCAAGCATCTCAGTGCGGATCCTGCGAGAATTTTGTACAGGAGACGCGCTGGCAGGCAGCGTGACTTTGGAGAGTCCAAACAAAAGAAGGAAAAGAGGCACAGAAGCGGAGCGCGCGGAAGACAAAGTGGTAAAAAAAAAGTGCAGGACTGGGATGCGACAAGAATCAAATAAGACTCGACTTTGCACATATACTGACTCTAGTGTGATGCAGCGAGATGGATTTATTGACGGAAGACTGACGCTCTTACTCGAAGGTAAGGAAATGCAGAAATTGCATCAATGAAGCGGTTTTTTTCTGGAGTTTATAAAATTGTTTCATTTGTCGGACTAAATTCTAGCAGGTTATCTCTTGAAAACGAACGCAACGTTGCCTTTCGCAGGCGCACAATACTTGTTAAGGCCATAGGTGGGATCGCAGCATCGTGCTGTGGCCTTAGCACTTTTAAACAACTCGTACGATTGCTGAGGGAGGGAGGAAGGAAGGAAGGAAGGAAGGAAGGAAGGAAGGAAGGAAGGAAGGAAGGAAGGAAGGAAGGAAGGAAGGAAGGACGTCGAAGGGGACGTTTTCTGGGGGCCCGCCCACATGTTAGGGCACCCGGTCACCGTGTATCTAAAACTGAAGCCGCCATTATACTGCCCTCGCGTGGCCAAGCAGAAGCGTCCGTCTCATCGTTGTTTTCCGGGCCTCGAGCGCCACGCACGCCACGCTTTTGCCTGCCTCCGCTCGCTTTGTGTGCGCACGCAAGGGACAAGAACGCAGTGTGCGCTTAGCGGACTCCTCGCCAGCTAGCATGTTTCATACGCCGTTCAATGTTGGATGAAGGACTACAAGCCTTTCAATTATTTCTCAACGCGCGTTTCCCCATCTGGTTTGCAAAGGAGAGACTCGGCTTAGCCACTGACGCCATGCCGGTGTCCGTTTTGTTGACAACTATTCTTTGGCAAATGCTCCGAGGTTAAGGAGCGATGTGAAGCGGGGTCAAGTTTTGAACGCCACACCTGTCCTCACAGCTGGCTGTTGCCACGGAAACAAGTCACCACCTCACAGCAGCTAACATGTCCAAAGAAGGCAAAAAGTGTCTTTGCAGAGGAACGCTATCTCAAAGATGATGTTTGGACGCACCGTTTTTTTCATGTCTGGCGCTTCAAAGGCCCAATGCTAATGTGCAGATTCAAGCCGCATTTAAGGCTTCTAAAAATAGTCACGGCTATTGGCGGCCAGCTGCCGCCACGCACGACAACGGAGCTTTGAGAGATGCAAACGATCCGAAAAATGCATTTCGCCAACAAATGTGTTTGGCGAGCTTGTCGGCTCTTTTGGAAACGCAAAATCTATTCGCCGCTTTGCTTGTTACAACGCTGGCAAACGTGCAAAAAGCAGAGAGAGACGTC
Organism: Syngnathus floridae; assembly: GCF_059516105.1. Lineage (NCBI taxonomy): Eukaryota > Metazoa > Chordata > Actinopteri > Syngnathiformes > Syngnathidae > Syngnathus > Syngnathus floridae. Next base: position 124,729 of record NC_142431.1, read on the forward strand.
AATTGGGCTAGCTCACGAAAGCTGTCGCCGTACGCTAATCTCTACCGTTTTGTCTTTTGTGGCAAAGTATGACGGCCGCAGCCGGCGTGCTGACGGGCTTGGCCAAGCTGAAGCGGCAGGATTCGGTCCGCTCTCAGCAGCGGCCCGCCGAGGAGGAGCGAGCGCCCAGGTCCCAATATTGAGGCCGTTTTCCGCGTTAGCATTGGGCAGCTCATTTGCTGTCAACCTGCTTGCTTGCTTTTAACATTTGCATTGTGACAGAAAAGGGAAGCGGCGCACTGACGTGGTGGTGGTGCGCGGCCGCTTGCGCCTCTTCTCCGCTTCGGGGTTCTTCCTCCTGCTGGGCCTGCTCATCCTGGCTGTCGGCGTCGCCATGGCCACGCTGGGCTACTGGCCGCAAGCCTCGGGCCAAAGTGGCGGAGGACCGTCCCCGCCGCCGGCGGCGGAGAGCGCCCCCGAGAGCTCCGGCCTAAGTCAAAAGACAGAAGGTCACAGCATTTCAGCTTGCAGATTTGCGCTCAGATTTGCTCAAAACAGAGGCGTGCGTGCGTGCGTGCGTGCGTGCGTGCGCGTGCGCGTGCGGCTGTGCGCAGGTCGGGGCGGCGGGCAGTGGCGAGGAGGCGCTCTGGCGCGCTTCCTGGAACGGCACCGGCACTCGGAGAGGATGAAGATGTTCGGGCCCTTCACCATGGGCATCGGGATTTTCATCTTCATCTGCGCCAATGCCATTCTTCACGAGAACAGAGACCAGGAGACAAAGGCGGGTGCAACGTTACGCCGCGGCGTTGCGCCACGCCATCAACTAAACATTTGTCTGTGGCTGCTTGCAGATCATCCACATGCGAGACATGTACTCCACCGTCATCGACATCCACGGCCTCCGCAAGAAGGCGCAGAAACAGCACCGCCACGACCGTGGGGACCACGAGCCCGGGGACCACGACCCGGTGGCCTTCTCCTCCTGGGCGGAGGAGGAGGAGGCGCTGCTGGCCAAAGAGGAGGAGGAGGAGGAGGAGGAGGCCGGCAGGTGGCGGGCCAGGATGCGGTGTAGCTTCGCGCCGCCGCTCCACAAGGACCGCTCGTCGCCCCAAAGAGGAGGGCACCGTGCCCGCTCCATCGTCTCGTCTTCCATCACGGCATTCACGCTGCCCGTCATCAAAGTCAACAACTGCGTCATCGACGAGCCGGACGCGGAGGCCGTCCCGGAGGAGCCGGGACGAAGCGGGAGGGATGAGGACAGGTCGCAACCGCCAGGCGTCGCCACGCTGTCTCTGGCGGTCCCGTCGCCGTGCCTGGCCCGGGGCTTCAAAGCGTCGCGCTTGCACCGGAGCCACTCTGCCTCCTCCGTGTCCTCGACTTTGGGCTGCTGGCTTTCCCCCGGCGCGGCGCAGTCCGACTTTGGTTCCAACTCCTCTCTGCACATGCTCGGCAGCCACTCCAAATCTCTGGACCTAGAGCGCCGGCCCGGCACGCTCGGCGTGCACGGCCATCAGCGCAAGCACCCCAGTTGGCCTCGCTTGGACGGCAGCAGCTGCGGCTTCAAGGGCTACGCCCGGCTGGAGGGCGGTGGCAGTGGCGCAGGGACGATGCCGCCGCCGCCGCTTCTGCCACCGCCCGCCGCCGGGCGGGACTACAGCAAGCGAGAGAAGCTGTTCATGATTTCCCGTTCGCACAACAATCTGATGTTGGAGCGCCACGACACGAGCAGCAGGACCGTGAAGCGGGGCGGCTCAGAAACGCGCTTCTAAGACTCAATGAGTCACCGTTATAACGCACCAGCAGACAGCTGGCTCCAAAGGTGCTTCTGAAACCTCAACGCGCGCACAAAACGCTGACGTCGCCACCGTAACCGCGGCAACGGGCCAGCGTACGGATGTCCAAAATACAAAAGGCCAACAATTAAAGATGTTAAATCATCTGAAATTAGAACTCATTTGAAAAAGAAGCAATCCATTTGCCCACAAAGTTCATTGAGGATCTTTACAAAGCTGGCAAAGAGTGGCATTTCCTTCCGGCCTGTCGACGCTCTCGGGTAAATGGCACGCTCGTTACGTCATGCGAGAAACGTGTCGTTCGTTTATGAAGCCCAAAAAAAAAAAAGCCACCGTCGGCATGGCAACGAGCATCACGGGCGACCCCCGCCGTCACTTATGCTAAAATGGCCGAGGGGAGGGGGGGGGGTTGCCATGACAACTGGAGGAAGACGAATTGAAGGGCCATGGGAAAGTTCTCCAGACAAGACTACATTTCTATGTTGGGTGCATTTTGCGGAGGAACAAAAACAACCAAACGTAGCGCTGAGCAGGTGTGAACGTTGCCAAGTGATCAAGAAAACATCGAGCCATAAAAGTAGACATGGAAATGAATTCCTTCAAAGTCAACGCTCCATACGGCCAAAGTGTGTTTGTCCGGCGGGGTCGCTGATCAAAAGCACGATGTGACAAAAAAATAAATAAAATAAAATAAAAGGCTTTGTTTTCACGTTGCGACCTTTGTACGGACGGGCCGTGCGGCTAATCTGCTTAGTGAATCGGCAGAGTGCAAAAGAGCAAAGTTCACGTCATCGACGACGGCAGAGTGAGCGAGAGCAAGCCGAGCAAAGCAAAGCAAAGCAAAGCAAAAAAAAAAGCCGCTCAAATGACAGCTTGCGGTCTTTCCAAGATCTTCAGCGCCATATTGTGACTTTGTGTGAGTAGTTAAGGCTTCAAAGTTGTTTGCCATACCTGCTGAACGGCTGACTCGAAATTCAAACGGAGCGCTCGCGTTTTGGGTCCGGGTGGCTTTGTCTCTCCGGCGTCCAGGCCACGGCTCTCCACAACACTGTATATAGGGAGGGATACCTTGAGTCAAGCTTAGCGGAGCAACAGTCTCTATTGCTTTGTTGTTGCTTTTTAAACAATGCTTTTCATCGAGTCAGTCCTGACCCTTCTTGGTCAGAATCAAAGCATGGGGAGTTACCAAATGCCCTTCTGCGGGCGCTTGTCATGTTTCAATTGTTTCAATTATTTCAATGATTCGAACGACCGTGATTGATTCGAACGACCGTGAATTTGGCTTCAGCGTAACGTCGTCTTCCCGGAGCAGGATGGAGGTGCTGAGCGGGCCCTGGGCCGGCCTGGCTCTCTTTCTGAGGAAGGCAGTCACACAGACAGACGGAGACAGAGACAGAGAGACGACTGACAGCCTCCCATCGCTGTGCCTCTTGGGCCTGTTCTTCTCCGTCTGCGTGCTCTTGTTGCAACTGGTGCTCTATTTCCATCAGAAGCTCAGCCAAGGTATGCGTCCCGGTATTTTTGTCTTACTTTTGAATGTCGGGGACAATATGTTGAAATGACCAATGACTATGCATATCGGACGCTGGCTTCCGGAAATACATGATCAAGTCCGAACTTCAATCAATTGGGTTCTGGAAATACTGACGGCCCACATGATGAAGTTCAAACTTCAATCAATTGGGTTTTGGAAATACTGGCGGCCCACATGATCAAGTTCAAAGTTTGGGGTTCTGGAAATACTTTTGGTTCGTCTGACGGCCCACACATCTGAAGTGTTTGGTTCGAAGTCGTCAACAGCGTCGTTTGATCCCAGCCATCTTGTCTTGCCCAATGTAGGCAAACGTTCATGTCAATTTGATCCTTTCAATTCGACACAAAACATTGTACAATACTCAAGTTAAGTGTCTCAATGTGGTCAGAAAAGGATTCTGGCGGTCAACGAGAAAGCACACAGCAGTGCGTTAGTTTCAAATGTACTTACTTGTCGACGAAACGAGCTGGACTTGGGGGCGGGGTGGTTGGGGACGTCTCAAGGCGATGGATGACAAACGTTGGAGCGCGCGGAAAGGACGCCGCGTGTAATCAATTCACCCACCACACGTGTTGGCTTTCAAAACGCGAGCAAAACAAAAGGCACAAGCTCGTGCAACAACATTTGCTTGGATACGCTTTGCCTTACGATCATGGCTTTAGACTCACTTTGAATCTCTCCCACTCCAAAAATGAAATTGGCGGCATTTGAGTGGCTGGCGCCGCTTTTTTTTTCTTTTTTTTTTTTTGAGACGACGAAACGCGACCGACTTCCTCGACTACTTCTTTCAACGTCTCTACTTGTGCTATCAAAAGTGCTACGGCGTATGCTCGGCTGTATTATTAAGAGCGAATACCGTCCGTCACTGTTTGCAGTGGAGCTTGAGCTCGCTGGGCTTTCACACGACGGACGCCAGCGCCATCTACAGGCCGCTCCGCCGTAGTGCACGCAAGAGGAGTAGGAGCGTCGGTGCGCATGCGTACACCTGTGGAGGACGACTACGGAAAGAAAAGAACAGAACACACCTCAGAGGATTACAATGTTTTATTTCAAGTGTTACACGCCAATTGACTTGAAGAGTTGTACGGGCCAATAAAGTGGCGAGAAAGGAACAATCTTGGGAGCAATGGGGCTACGTGGAAAATACTAAAGCTGCTGCTGCTGCTGCTGCAGGGCGTTTGGCTCTACAGATCTGGATCACAAACATTCCCAGGAATGGACTTTGCAGCCAGCCCTACTGCTCCTTTTGCACTGAGTCAAAGAACATATTGTGTCATTTTTAGTGGTTTTAATGACCCCATCCCCAACAGAGGGAAACTGGGAGAGAAAGAAAAAAACATGGGTTCACAGAGGAAATCAAATGCGGCCTAAGCAAAACTACAGATATAGTTGTGACATCCAAAAGGTGAAAGTCTGCAATGTCATGGCAAAAGTGTTTTTATAAGACTCCATCTGCCTAAAATAGTTTCGGGGCTAAAAACATGAGATTCAAATATTTCAGCTTTGAGAAGATTTGACGTGTAAAAGTGTGTCAATTTGAACAAATCTAATAAAAAAATCCAGTCTACAAAAGTGGAATGTTTGGTTTAGTCTTTTTTTTTTTTTTTTTTTTCTTCAGACATAATGATGAGAGCATTGTGGGAGTCATCCCCAAATGCAAAACGGGAGTCGTTGCCAAAGCCATGAAAAACAAGTTAAAACATGCTACTAACGTTAAGCTAACAACGTGGTTCCTTAGCTCCCTCGGTGTCTGTTATCAGATACTTTTTAGGATTGTTACTTTTTGGGGGAGGGTACTTGGTTGTCATCTTGTGGGCACCTCTTCACTCACTCAAGGTCAGTCGTCCTCGTCGGCCAGTTCCGTCTCTTTGTGAACTACCACCCTGGTGACAGACATATCGGGATGCTGCTCTTTGGCCTCCTTGATGGCCTGGGCCAGGGCCTTGCAGAGACAAAGAAAGAAAGACACAATCACTCGGTCAGCCCAACATCACGGCGGGGCGGGGCAGGGCAGGGCATGGCGGGCGCTTCACTTGCAGCCAACCTCGTCGTGGTCGATGTCGCGGTCGCCCGTGATGACAATGCGCTTCTCGATCCTCGTCTCCGACAGGCCACCCTTCCGCGTCTGCACGAGAGCAGCCGGCGGAATGGAAAGGCACCGCTTTGAAAAGCGCCCAGTCCAGTGAGCGAGCGAGCGAGCGAGTACCTTAGTGATGTGCGTGGTGGTGGTGGTGCACAGCGACTCCGAGGTGACGCTCTGAGCCGTCGTCAGGACCCCGGGCTCTCCGTCGCCGCTTCCATCCGGCTGCCGACAACAAACCAAAGTGGCGTCGTCCCGAGCGAGCCGACTGGGGGGGTAGGGGACTCTGAGATGACGCACCTGCGCGGCCTCGTACGTGATGGTCTTGGTTTCTGTGTGCACGATGGGCACCTCCTTGGTGGCGATCTCGCTTTTGTGCTCCGCAAACGTGTCCGATATGGTCAGCGTTTCCGTCTTGACCACGGGCGGCTGCGACAGAGGCGTTCCAAAATGTCAGCAATTAATTCCTCTGACGGCGGCCCGGTGAGCCATGCGAGATGTAGACCAAGCTCAAGACCGAGGGAGGGAGGGAGGCAGGGAGGGAGGCAGGGAGGCAGGGAGCGAGGAGGGTCAAATTCCACGCGCGCTCAGCCGCCGACACAAAACGACACGACACGAGCGGAGGCCCGGGAGACGCCACCAAACGCAGCAAGAGAGCAGCCCACCCTGACTTTACCTGAGAGCAACAAATAACCTGCGCCGGTCGCTCATCCTCCGCCACCTCGCCGTTGGCGGGACCATTTGGAGCTTGGCCGGGCCTCGTCGTGGCTTCTTCCGCTGGGTTCTTGTCTTCCTCCGCTTCGGCAGGCCGGCTAAGCTCCGCCGACTTCTTCTGCTCCTCCCTCTCCTTCTCCTGGTCCGGGCAATATTCCGCCTCCCCGTCGCTCTGGGACGAAGCGCTCTCGCCCTCCTCGTGCTGCTGCTTCATCTTTTGCTCTGTTGCTTGGGCTTCCGGCGCGTGCTCCACCGCATTGGCGGAAATCTCTCGCACCGCGACGGTTTCTTCAATTTCAACTTCCGTCGTCTAAGTGCACGCACGTGCGAACCAACACAAAATGAGGCGGGCGCACGCACACACACACACGCACACGTACACACACACACACACAGCATGGGAGAAAAAAGCAAAATATTAGTATGGACAAAAATGATGTTATGGGACCACTGAGGTTAAAAGCAAAAGCCAACATTTGGACGGACGTGATGCTGCGTGGAGAGGAAAGCGTGAAGGTTAGAGCACCTTGGAGGCTTCTGGGCCGGGGCTGTTATCTGCTGCGCTTGCTGCTGCTTCTGTTACGGGCGCCTGTGTGTCACACACACACACACACACACACATGGGTAGCCAGCACACGCGTCAATCCCGTGTCACAGAAGCTACTTAAAGTCTAGGCAGACCCGCGGCGCATGCACTTGGAACAGACGGCATCAGGTGGGCCGGGTCGGGACGTACCGCGGTGGGCTGCTGAGGAGAGGAGGCGACGCGCTTGTCCCAGAGGTTGCGCGGCGGCGGAGGGGAGGGGGGCGGCGCCTCCATAAAGGAGCGTTTGAGCTGGCTAACGCTAGCCTGGTGTTTGAGGACTTCCTCTTGGCTCTTATTGTGCTCCTGATCGGGGGCCGATGGAGGTTCCGTTTGGACGTTGGACAGGAGCGAGGGAGGGAGGGAGCGAGGGAGGGAGGAAAGAAAGAAAGAGGGAGGGAGGGAGGAGGGGGGCATTGGGTCACAGGAACATTAGGCTGTCGAGGCGCATTTCACTTGTGACTTTTGCATTGGAGGTGATCACTGCGGCCGGCGTCAAACGCGTGCGTGGGTGGAGCTTGCGCTTCTCATCTGATTGCCAATTGGAATTCTCTCAAGGTTGACATTTTCATTTCTTCTAAACAAGTCAAATGGAATCGTTGGCGTACATTTTAAAAGCGGGGCACCTCAGCCAAACTGGATGGACGGCGCCAGCAACAACTCCTAAAGCGGGTTCCGTCGTACTTGGGGACAAATTTGCCGCTGCCCACGTTGGCGATCACCTCCGAGTTGCACCACGTAGCTGCCGGTTTTAGTTGGTAAGCAAACGGCAAATCATCAGACAGAGTGATGGGGGGCAGGGGGGGCAGGCTTGGCACTAACCCTGTAGGGGTTACTGAGGCAGGGTTAGTCGGGCCAGTCGTGGAAAGCGCAAAACCCGGGAGCGGCATTCCGCATGCACGCGTCACAAAGCGGCCATTGTGCAAATACTTCATGGCAGCGGATGAGCGGCTACTTTGGGCAGCTTCGAGCCAAGCTGTCCAAAATGGCCACCGCGTGAATTTCAGACCACTGCGAGCATGCAAACCAGAGCCCGACAGAACGGCCGTGGCGGTCGGTCGGGCGGGCAGGCGGTCGGGGGCAGGCGGGGCGAGAAAAGGCGGCAGGCGCGCGCGCGCTGATTGGCGCCCGTCAACGGCACGGCGCTCAAGTACCAACCTCTAACATCAAATTACTGTGCCTGACATAAATATTATCCACACGCGCTCTCAGCGGACTCTGGAAGGTGGACAAATAGAAAGCAGGCAGGATTACAGATCCAACTCAAATCAACACAACAGCAGAAACAAAGATTTCACCCAAAGACGCACACGGGCCAAGGTCAAAGCGGACCCTCGCTCTTTTACAGGAGCGGCTCTGGAAGGCAACAACAAACCCGCGGGCAACACAACCTCGGACGCAAAGCGGGAAAAGAAGGCATGCCGGGTCCAGACGGCCTCTCCCCCTACAGACCTGGGTGGGCGGGGCTTCCGCACGGCCGGGGCCGGAGTCCGCCTTCTTAACCTCGGTGCCGTAGAGAAGGTTGTGGCGATGGGAGGGGCGGGGCGGGCGGTCAGGTCAAAAGAAAACCAAATGGATGATGGCAAAAAATACTAAGTGATGACTTTTCAGCAAATCCATATGCTGCCCCCATGTTACAAAAATACGTCAATTGTGACTGCTCCATACATTTTTGAATGGAAGCGTCAGAAAATTTGTCATATAAAATGCGCTCACTCGCCTTTCTCTTTTGAAATGTCCCGCATTTGCGATGCAGGCGTGACGGGAAGGGGGGAAAAAAAAAACCCAAACAAAAACATGAGGCAAAAAAAAGAAAAATCAAGCGAGCGTCTAGGCGGCGGGATGGCACATTTCCCGCGTGGCCAAAGCCGGGCCGCCGCCCCGCAGCCTCCGCGGGCGGCACAGCGCCAGGCCCAGCAGAGGCGTGGCCAAAAGCAAGGCCGGCACCAGCGAGCGGCCGGCCGCCAGCGCCACGGCCAGCGCCACGGCCAGCAGGAAGGCCGCTGACAGGATGGAGACCAGCGGAGGCGGGCGCGTCCTTGAAAAGGGCTCGGAGGCCAGGCCGCGCTTCAAGGTGGCCGCCAGCCAATGGCAAAAGGGCTTCTTGGGGGCACCAAAGCTCAGCAGGAGGAGGACGGACGGAAGCACGGACGGAAGCACGGCCCTCAGCGAGCGCCGCCCGCCTTCCACGCCGCTCCCTCGGGAGCCGCCCTCTCCCTCCGGGACCGGAGCGTCACACACGGGAGGCGCCGCCGGCTCTTTGGCCTCGGCGCTTGGGGCCTCGGAGACATCGGAGAGCCCGCGCTCCGGCTCCGGCTCCAGCTCTGGCTCCGAGATGGAGTCGAGCGACGGCGGGATGGAGGAGAGGGACGATAACGAGGAGAAAGAAAGGGGGAACATGAAGATGGACTGATGGGGGAGGAGCACGCGTCAAACAGGCCAGTGTCCAAAATTAGCAAGCAAGAGTGAGTGGAGAAGGGGGAGAAACAGGGAGAAACCAGGAGAGACAACATTAGTCAACGTCAAGAGAAAAAGGGTCAACAGGAGGAATGCGGCAGCAGTGGCGGGTGATGAAAACCTTTGGCTGTTTACAGCTAAATTTGCCTAGAAAAACAAATGGAGACACCACGTTGGCTGATAGCTGGCTGATAGCTGGCTGATAGCTGGCTGATAGCTGGCTGATAGCTGGCTGATAGCTGGCTGATAGCTGGCTGATAGCTGGCTGATAGCTGGCTGATAGCTGGCTGATAGCTGGCTGATAGCTGGCTGATAGCTGGCTGATAGCTGGCTGATAGCTGGCTGATAGCTGGCTGATAGCTGGCTGATAGCTGGCTGATAGCTGGCTGATAGCTGGCTGATAGCTGGCTGATAGCTGGCTGATAGCTGGCTGATAGCTGGCTAGCCGGCTGGCTGCAGCCAACAACAAGGAAATCAAATTGGCCTTCAATTTTGCAAGGCTTCACTTGTGATAGCACTTTGGTCATCTCACGAAATGAAAAAGTGCATCGAACATCTGCTAGAACCAAAGAAGACGTGAAGGGAGGCAGGGAGGGAGGAAAAAGGCCAAAAGTGAACGGAGGGGGGTCTATAAGGGGCATGCACAAGCCACGCCACGGCATCCGCTCAACTCCCGACGGGAGCGCAAAAGCCAGTACGCCAAAGCTAAGGCCCCGGCACACCTCGTGGCTTTCCTGCGGCCGACCCAACGCACCTTGGAGTCTGAGCAGAGGTCCGAGTGGGGTCGCTGGCCATGGTCGGCGGCAACGCGGTCCGCCTCCGTGACGCTGATGCTCGGGGCTGAGGAGACAAAGCACAAAGTTTTGCAGCGCAAACTGAACCACGTACGCCGCCACGTACGTTGGGCTGACGTTTTGCCCACGACGCGATGCTCGTGTGGTCCCGTACATTGACCTGAGGGTGGCGCTCTAGAGCCACGTCGACAAAAGAGTCATGAGCCAATCATCCGGCTGGGGGCGACGTCTCACACACACCCACTCACACACAGCAAGTAGCACTGGCGCAAAAAAAAAAAATGTCTACCTCCCTCCAGACTGAAGCCGAGGCGTTGGGACAAGGTGCGCTGAAAAGCGGGCGCCGGGCGGTCAATGAGGGCGCTGGCCAGACGGGTCTGCGTCTGCGTGCGGCCGCTGTAGCGGAACTTGGAGCCCAGCGTCAGGAAGCGCGCGGCAGTGGCGCCAGCGGCGGCCTCCGGCGCGTTGAGCCTGCGGGAAGGGAGGGAAGGTGGAGCGCTCGCTCGGCCGGGGAAAGGTGCGGCCACGCGGTGCGCCTACCTGAAGAAGCCGTGGTTCTCCACGCACACCTTCCAAAGGCGTTTGGCCGAGCGATGGCTCTGCAGCTTGAAGCCCACGCTGCTCTCAAACTGCTCCGTCTGCGGCAAAGCGCATGAAAACCAGGCGATGGTCCGGTGACACGGCGAGCGACGCGGCGTGACTGGTACCTCTCCGGGCCTGATCTTGATGTAGAAGTTGTTCCTCTTGTAGGAAATCTTGAGGATCTTGGGCCAAGCGAAGCGATTGATCCGAAGCCGGTCCTTGTAGACCAGGAGCCCGTTGGCGCACACTCCCAGCGAGATGTCCACACCCTCGGAATCCTGCGCCGGGACGGAGGGGATGCATTTTCGGGGGTGCTTGGCCAAACGGTGCACTCCGGCGGCGGCCGAGTGTCCCGCCCGGCTTGCTTTTGTTTGCCGCTTCGTGTTAGCCGGCAGGCTAAGTCGGTGCCGCAAAGCTTTTAAGTCTGCGGCCATCTGGCGATTGTCAGCGTTCGGCTCATTTCTTCTGTTTCTGGCCACATTTCCTGCTCAAAATCCAAAAGTGGGCTCATCCATCTCGCAGGAATAGGCGCCTGAACCAGCCGGATTTTCCGGCGCAAAGACAAACATGGAGGCAACGTGCATGGGAAGGATGACTGCAGCCCCCGAGGGAGGCGGGCTGTTCCCACGACTTTTTTTTCCCAAAGTGTTTGTACAGCTGAGACACGCACATAACTGACTGATCAAAGTGTGTGTGTGTGTGTGTGTCGGGAGTTGTACCTTTGCGTGGTGCAGGTCCACCCCGTACATGGACAACTTCTTGGCGTTTTCGAGAAAGTGCACGTCAGCCTGCGCCGGCGTCTGTCCCCTGCGCATGCGTACGAGAAAGGCTCCGGTCGGTGAGCGCGCCCGAGCAGCAAACCTTTTGGACTTGCTCACTTGTGGGCTTTGTAGAGCTCCAAAATCTTCTCTTCCATCTCTTTGCTCTGATTGGGGCCAAAGGTCAGGTGGCCAATGCAGTCCAGGGCCCGGGGGCGCTCGGGGTCCCAGTCGCCGTACTCGGCCTGCCGAGGCAAACGCAAGGAAGTGGCCGCCGGCCGGCTCAGGAGCGCTGGTTTTGGACCCGCCGCTGGCTCGCCGGCTCGCCGGTTTACCTGCAGCGTGTACGAGGCCAGCAGCGCGCGAGTGACAAAGGAGCAAGGCAGGCGACCGGACGCCACGTCTTGGCGGAGCTGCAGACACAACAGGTACCTCCACGAGAGAAACAAAGACGTTGACAAGCGCGCGGGGGGGTGTCTCGGACTCCGAGCGCGTGCTCACCTGGTGATGTCTTCGGTGAGCAGCGAGGGGTCGGGCGGGTAGAACTTGACGTTGAAGGCAAACTCCCAGTTGTTGCCTGCGGACGCACGGCGGCGACGCTCGACAAAGGCCCAAAAGCAAACGCTAGCCCGTCTACCGAAAAAAGAACTCACTGCGGATTTGTCTCTTGATCTCCTTGCTGGGGTCCAACCAACACTGATGGGTAAAAATAAAGAGGAGTGAGCCGCTTCGGGGGCCCGCCGCTTTGGGCTCAAAGCACCTACCTTCTGGTCGTGGCGGTCGGCGTACGTCAGGCCAAAGTAGTCCTTCTCCAGCAGGTTGAGGTGCTCGCACACCTTGAAGAACAGGAAGAGACCCTTGGCGCCTTTCTGCTCAAGCAAAGGAGAGAAAGGAGAGTGGAGAGATTGCATGCGACTTGCAGACTTTGATGAAAAGGCTTTGTGGACAACGACAGAAGACAAAAAGGTATGGAGGAACAAGCAAGCGCACGTCCAAATTTGCCACTTCCTGTGAGAGTGTCAAAGCGCCCGCCCCGGCTCGCATTCCGGGAAAATCCTCCACACTGAGCAATGACAATGACATTCAGCCGCACAACACGCACACGCACACACGATGACCTTTGCACGGGCAGAAGGTCAGACAGAGAGCCAGCGGGTGGGAAAAAAGCGCAAAGAATGGAAAGAGAAAAAAATGTGTGTCCCAAACTGGAGCCCTGCATTCTACAAAAGACACTTTCAAGATGGGCAGCACAGTGCAGCGCAGCGCAGCATGTGTGTGTATGTGCAGCCAGCCCATCTGGAATAAAAGGCCACTTCTTCTTCTTCTTCTTTCTCTTCTTCCAGCCAGCACAAAACATCTCTTCAGTGGAGCCCACACGCTGCTTTCAGCTCATGGACGACAGACAGACAGACAGACAGGGTGGCGTACCTGCAAAACGGGACGCGGCGCCCGCCCGACCGCCCGCCCGACCGCCCGCCCGCCCACCGCTGTCCAAAATATGGCGTGGCATCATTGGAATGCATTGAGCGGCCTGCGCCTCAAGCACAAAGCTAGCTCCTCATGAGTAGACGCTGAAAAAGGCTCTTTGGCCAACGGTTGGACCCTTTCAAGACGAGCAAGACTTTTGAAAGCGGCAGAACCTGCCGTCTGTCTCACCTCCACCTCGCAGGCAAAGTCGGAGCCGTCCGGGAGGGTCACGTGACACACCGCCAGCTTCATCTTGCTCTTCCTCACCAAGCGCAGCGGCGAGCGGAACGTCGAGGTCCGGCCCTCCGGCTCCTCGCTTGCTCCCTCCTCCGCCCGGCAACCGCCCTCACCCGTCTCGCTCTCCCCGGCGGGCTGGAAAACAGAGACGTGCTTCAAAGTTGCTCCTTTCTTTGCAAAAACGGTTCCGGGCCAGCGTCGGGACCCCTCCTCGAGGCTTACAATTTCGTTTGTTTTGTATCGGAACGGCGACCATGCGCATCCGTTGCTGAGCTGTTAAGCAGATTTTCAAGGCAAAGTGGATGGAGAGAGGCGCCAATCAAGCGCCCTGCCCATCAGCGTTCGATCTTCCCCGACTTGGGGCAAAGCCGATTAGGCCGTTCCCTCCCGGCCGAGCGAGCGAGCGCATTTGCAGCCCAGCGCTTTGGGCCGCCGTGGCGTGCCAGGTCACCTACCTGGGACTGGAGCGCTTTTTCTTTGAGTTGCGGTTCCTTGCCTTCTGCTTCCTCAGCGTGTCCGTTCACTTGCGGGAGCGCCTCTCGGCCACCGTTTTCCGGGCTCTGCGGGCGGCACCGGCTTCGTCGATGAGCTCTACAGGCATGGCGCCGGCCACCTTAACCCCAGACCACGTACCTGGCGGCTTGGAGACGTGCGCTTCTTCAGCCAGGCGGGCAGGTAGCGCGCTATGCCCTTGCCCTCCTTCTCTTTGGCTTTCTCTTCGCCGCCGCCGCCGCCAGCCGGCCGCTCCGCTTTGTCCTTCACCTCCGTTTCCAAGCCCGCCTCTGTCGTCATGGCCGCGCCTGCAACGGAGCGTGAGCACACGTGACGGATTTAGAAGGTGCTCGCGGAGCGCCGGATGCCACTCATGGGAGGCTTGATGAAAAGAAAAGTTCACATTCCTGGGGTGAATGAGCACAAGACAAAAAGGGCAAAACGTTTTCTTGCGTGGCTTTTTGCTACGGTTCGAGGAAGGGCACGTTGCGCAAGCCACTGCTTTTGTGTGCACACAAACAGCTTGGAGGTGAGGATTACCTACGTAGCCTTTCAAACGTCTTCTTGTTACGTTCTGCGCGGGCACTGACTTTTTCCTGAAGCTGCTCCTTCAACCAGGAACATTTGCCCCCTCCACCACCTTCTAAACTAAATCTGAGCCGCACTCTTCGGGGCTCTCTTTTCAAAAGGTACGTGGCATTAAACCCCCCCCCCCCCTTTCTGGATTTGCTCATCTTCCCACAGTCTGTTCAAACAAACAATGGCGCACGCGTTGAAGGCAGATTACGAGCTCATGTGGACGGACGGACGGACGGCTGTGAGCGTCACATTCGTACAGTTCCACGGGGATCAGCACGCTTGCAAAAAAAAGAAAAAACTATGCTGAGCAACAGCGGCTGTCAGACAATTAGCGAGCACTTCCAACTTTACGGCCGGCTGTCTGGAGGAGGGGGGGGTCCTTCCCCATCCTGACATGTCTAATTTTACGGGAGGGGCGGCAGAGACAAAGACGTCAAGACTGCTTTCATCAACGAGCAAGGGTGGAAAAGGCCCGCCCGCCCGCCGCCCCTTTGGCACCGATGTCGGGTTTCCACGGCAACGGCACTCGTGGACGCCAGGCATAAATCCCAGCGGAGACAAGAGATTACCGCAGCAAAAATAAAGATTATTGAGCAGGCGTACAAGTGACAAAAGAGATTACAATCCCGCCTCAACCTCCGTTGCAGATCTACAGCCGACTCCGTGACCGAGTTAACCTGTGCCGTCACACCCCACAACAAAAGCGAGGCAATGTGTTTGCGCGCTTTTTAATGTCGATCGGTGTTGATATCAAGTCGCGCTCGGGGCGCAAACACGGCCGCCGTCCTGTCACGCGGCACGCCGATCCGATTATCCCAAGGATAATCTGCGCGCGGGTGCATGCTGCTGTCTGTCGGCATGTCTGTCAGTCCATTAGGGCCTCCCTCCCTCCCTCCGTCCGTCCGTCCGTCCGTCCAAGTGGCCTCACCTCGTGTTGGCCCGAATCTCGCTTTGGCCAAGAACGGCCGCCCCGGCCCATATGTGCCATTGTCACCCATCGTTCAGCAATTCGTGACAACGTGCCGGCGGGACCAAAGAACAAATATTAGCAGCGAGGGGAAACTGCTGATGAAAGCGCAAACGACACACTCCGAGTCTGGAGCGGGTGCGCCGTCGCTATAGAGAAGTACATCCCATAGAAGGCGGAGGCAACGGGTGCCAGAAGCGGCGAGGCGCTCGGCTGGAGAACAGAGAAGGGATAGCAGTTACAGGTGGGTGAGAGGAGAAGCCCCCACGTCGAACCCGGTCGGTCACAAAGTCAGCAAGAAACACACACGTACGCACGCACACACATGCACACGCGCGCACACACACACACATTCACACACAGGCAGGCTTTTTCAGCAATATCTGTCGCTCTCAACTTCCTTCTCACTTCCTGCCTCCCCGACGTCACTTGTTGGCTATTTTCATCTTCCAGGGGTCTCCTAAACTTGGTGGTGGTCCTGATAAGAGCTTGTGCTAGCCAAAGAGGGCCCTTCATGCATAGCAAGGTCCCTATAACTATTGGTCAAATGTAGCAAAAGGATGTTGGACAAAAATAGCTTCTTTCAAACTGAAGCTCCTTTTAATGAGCAGAGGAATCCAGAGCTCCCAATTGAGGCCTCTCATTAGCGAAGTGGACAGAGCCGCTACTGTTCTGTCAAATTGGTGTGGACAGTTCTACTGTAGGTACAGCAACACCAAGAAGGAGGCAGCAAACCGAGACGGTGTCGCCATCGTCCCGAGCTCGTTCGTGGCTGCAGTGTCCAATAGGCATTAGACACAAAAAGGAGATTTCGGGGCAAAGTCATGCCAGATGCAAAACGAAGCAATTATGTGAGCCGCGATTAAGAGGTTTGATACTTGATTGATTGTTACTGAACTTGTTTTGATACGCCGTGACGCCTTTTCCGGTTCAACAGAGGAAAGGTACGCAAGCCGGGTGACGACTACATTTCCCACACTCCCTTCCGAGCAAACAAGTTCAACACGACGAAGACCCGTTGAAAGAGTATAGGGCCGACGCTCTCCAGCTTAGGCGCGCACGCTTTGGAGTAACAAAAGTGCTGTTTTAAAAAGGCAAAAGCATCAAGAACAACAAAGCACCTCATCTTACCCTGGTTGATTGGTGCCCGCAACGGAGGCGAATGTATGACGACGCGAGCGAGCGAGCGAGCGAGCGAGCGAGCGAGGGGCCGACAACCAGCGCTAACGCAAGCGACACGCACAAGCGGAACCTCACAGGGAAAACGAAATCATGGCTTTTAAACGCCCGAGTTACGGCCACATGCCCACGAGACGTTGCCGTGGATGCTAGTACGCGCACCAACGTGGGCGCAGCGACCGCGATAGAAAGGACCCCCTCCCCGCGGACCCCCTCCCCGCCCCAAACACTCATAATTCGAAACAATTTAGAACGGTTGCTAAAGAATGTAGCGTACCTGCAGATGCAACACACACCCGAGACAATTTCATCACGTGATTTAAAGGGTCAACCAAAACCAAACGATACCTTTTTGAGACAAGTCCCAGTTGAAAAACTATGTGGAGCTCCCTCCCAACGGGTGCTGGCCTCGGCGTGTCCGGCCCTCAAGAACCAATTCCTGTATCGCGAGCCTCCTGCAAACAAAAATCTCCAGCGGACGAGTGTGTCCTGCTCACTGAAAATCTGGCAGAGTGACAATCATTCTCGAGTCCCGCCCCATATCCTAAAAATGTGACCCGTTTCGCTTTGTCATTGGTCGAAGGGGATTTCGATCTTGCGTTCGGCCGCGTCAATGGCCAATGGCGTCGGAGGGAGCGTTCGACACGGACGTAGGCTTGCTAGTGTGGCGCTCTAGCACCCTCTAACGGAGACGTCTGCTCACTGCAACGCCCTATTGCCCAAATAGCGGTTTGAGCCTTAATGTACGACGTTCCGTTAATTCCGAGTTGCAAGTCAAAGACGTCGTTGTCGATCACAAACTTACCAGAAGTAAATAATTACAACAATTACGACTTTGTTGATGATTATATTTATCTTAGGATTAAAGGATGTCAAACAAACTGTTCCGGATAGTAGTGGTACCTTGAGTTTACGTTACTTATAAAAGACAACGCAAAGAAATAAACTGGATTACACGCATTGATTTCTATAGAACTGTATGATGAGCACTGTACGCGGTCTAACTGTTACCATTCGATGTCATCGCATTTTAGTGTGGGTTTGCACGTACCTCACATGTACCCACACCCAGATTACAGGACCTCACCTAATTGTTTTATAGCACAAGGGGAGTTTACATTCGCAAAAGACCAGAAACAAATAAACACACCGCCTCACCATGTTCAGTACACAATGTATGTTTGATGATAATAAACAACAACAAGAGTGTATTTTTGCAATGGACTCACCATTTGTTGAGCAGCATGCATCCATCTATCTATGCATGCATGCATCCATCCATCCATCCATCCATCCATCCATCCATCCAGTAAGTGTGCACGTAAGAGGGCTAGGGCTGCAGTTAGGAATAGGCCAGGCGGTCACTGAGCGCACGTAACGACTATCCATCCTCGTGCATCTCCGATTCACCTGCAAGCCGATGCAAGCCAACCTTCTTCTGCCGCTTGTTGACCAGCGCTCTGCACAGCAGCGCCGCGCCACGGGGCGACCTGTCGAGGGTTATCCCACAAATGGATGCTTGAGTGTCACGCCACAGAAATCAAAGTGAATTGGCCACCTGGCTGTATTCTTCTTGCTTGCTGGTTGTTTCACTAGAGAACGATACAGCTCGACGCCACGCTTTCGCCATCTCGTGGCCACTTATTGAAATGAATGCCGTCTATGCAAAATAAAGCTAGTTCGTATTTTGCATGTCTGTATCTCTCATTTTGCAGCAATTGCAATTATTAATAAACTTGGGAGCAGAACAGAGTTTTGCTCACTGCCTTGGACTAAATCCTTCAACGTGCAGTTGACCAAAACGTTCAAGTGTCAATCAAAGGTTCATTTTGAAGCTCAAGGTTGTGTTTTTCCACCAGGAGGCGCCACCGACTTCTACCAAAGCGAGACTGCGTGCTTTTCCCGAGTCCAACAATAAAACCCAGTCCCGAGGACTTTGTATGCATGAGTGTCACAGGGTGTGAAAAGAAATCACATGCTCAAGGAGCAGAGCTCAAACAAACGCAAGATTGTCGAGAAGAAACAACAAGGAGGCAGCAGTAGCAGCGGCGGTGGCGGCGGCGGCAGCGGCGGCGGCGGCGGCGGCAGCAGCGGTAGCAGCAGCACTTCTAAAATTGGACTTGAATGAGAAATAAACACGCTCAACATTGCAACAAATTGCTCTCAAACAATGCTCATACCTCAAGTCAAGTTTATTTATACAGCCCTAAATCACAAGCAGTCTCAAAGGGCTTCACATATACAAAACAAATTGACTATTATTCTCAAAGCATCCTCTGATCTTAAGCTCCCAAGAGAGCAAGGAAAATTTCAACAACAAAAAACCCTACTAGGGGAAAAATGAGAAACCTTGAGAAGGGACCACAGATGGAAGGATCCCCCTTTCAGGATCACCAGGCACATAAAATACATCATGTAAAAAAAAAAAAATCAAAAAAAATATTCGTGAATGAACATCGCGTCTTCACTCGAGAACTAACCAATGTGAGGACGTTCAACAACGTGCCAACTGGAGTCAAACCCCAAACCTTCTCAACTGCAGTCAGTCGTTTGCCCACAATCAATCACGTCCAAGTGGCTCGATCCCAGCGCGGGCGCGTTCAGACACACACGCTTCACCCAAAGTGCACCTCATCGCCATGGCAACGACAGATGAGGAAATGGTGCGCGTGCGTGCGTGCGTGCGTGCGACATGATGCGCTTACCCTTGCCTAACTGGATGACACTGACGTGATTTCATTTGTTGGCCACAAAAAGAGCAGAAAATGGGAAGAGTGCAGGAGGCATTGGAGCGAGGGATGAAGACGAGCAGGGGAAGAATGGGAACGATGGAGAAGGAGAGCGAGCGACAGAGGTGGAAGGAGGGAGGGAGGCTGCGAGACAAAGGGCCGCCGGACTGTCGAGGAGGGGCGGCGGAAGAGATGTAGACGAGGATAAACGGATGAGGAGACAAACAGGGATGGTCAAAATAGTGGAGCAGGGGCGGGAGGAAGGCATCACGAAAAGAGAAAAAAAAGAGAGGCGACAGAGGAAAAGAGAGAAAGAAAGGCGACAGAGGAAAAGAGAGAGAGAGAGAGAGAGAGAGAGAGAGAGAGAGAGAGAGAGAGAGAGAGAGAGAGCGAGAGAGAGCAGCGAGGAAAGGCAAGAGAGCAAAAAGCAAGGCATTACAGACATGGACTCATTGACTTGGCTTATTTTGTTTTGACAGCGAGCGCTTCCTTTTCCCAAAACACGAGCACACATCAGAGTTCCACACTTATCGTGTTCTTTTATTCTTCACGTGACACGACAAAACACGCACGCGTGCGCGCGGTTCCGTGTTGGAATAAAAAGGAACTAGACAAGGTCCCCGGAGAAGCACTTGATCAAATGATTGTATCACGCCCACAAACGCACACTGACTGATAAGAAGCGAAGTGGGCCAAGGGGGACGGTGGGGAGGGGGAGACACACGCTATAGGCGATTGGAAAGATGTTGACTGGAGTGACGACAGCATCGCCAAAAGACAAATGGTGGGTCCGTCACGTTCAACACGAGTCCGGCTTTGTCTCTGCTGCAGCGACACGGTGGGGAGCACTCGCAGGAAAGCAAACAAAAAAGACGAACGACTCAAGGCCACTTCCGACGATGTGCACACCATCAAAAATGAAAGGTGAAAAATTGTGCTAAGCCATCCAAAGCTTTGGGTCCTCCATTGGATCACTTTGCCGAGGTTTGAGGTCCACGCTTGCGCCCGAAGCGTTTGGTCGCCAGGCCGCTAGAGGGCGACGGCTCTCAGTCGGCAAATCTTCCGAAGCGTCTGTCAATCCGCGTCATTCTGTCTCCAAGTGACGAAAATGACGGTTTCCGGTGTGCAGAAATCAACCTCTGAACCATCTGTCATTAACATGGATTAAAACTTTTTTTAATGGAGTTTTACACCCCCCCAAAAAAATTAAGTGCGTTCAAAACAAGTGGGAGGGTTAAAAGTATGCAAAAATACCCCCCACACACACACACACACACGTTAGCACGATTAGTGTTTTCTGACATTTTGTTTTTGTGTGCGGATTGATTTGCCTGACTGTCTCACCGCTGCCTCCGCTGGGCACAAGCAGAAAACATTTCACGCTAGCTCACAGAGAGAGAGAGAGGTGTCCAAATTAAAATGCAACAACTACAAAACGCGTCGTGCTTTTGAATCCCACCGAGCGTTCGGTTTTGGTGAGTCAGCATTCGACAATTCTGATCCATCTCAAAAGTAGAGCATTAGCACATTAGTGTAGTAGCAATTAGCCAACAGGATCCTCGCCTTGTGACACTTTTGGGCCCGCTAGGAATAGCGAGCGACCAGAGTCCAGCTTGGAGAAGTGAGCGAAGGGCGAGCTGGCGCAATCAACCGGCCTTTAGCCAATTTACGCCGGGCTCGCCGTCAAGGTTACGGCCAAGCGGACGGGACATTTTGGCGCTTCGCGTCCTGCCTGCTCTCAGCGCTTCCGGTCGGCTCCGGGCCCGATCACATCACTCCCTGGCGTCCGTCGTCTTTGTCTCCGCACTCCTGTCGGCGTTTCCGGACGGGCGCCCTGCGTTGGGTTGGCCCCCGTTCTGGAGGGTTTCCCGTTTGTACTGCTGCACGGCGCGACTGACGGCATCTTCCACCAATCGCTTGCTGATGCGCAGAAGCTCTGCGTCGTCAGGCTCAGACCGGCGTCGACTGCCTAAAATGAAGAAGGAGTCGTTTTTAGGCACTTTTCCAAAAGCACGCCGCAACTACAAAATCACGTTACTATACTACCATTTTGGGGGGAGTTCACCAATTAGATGCTAGCTGAGCTCAAGTCTCACGAGATTCGCTGACGCCCTCGCGATGTTTGGGGTGGTGGAATGGGGGGCACGGTACAATTGGGGCACTTCTTAGTTGACTCACTTTGCACATCTAACACTACATTTGCAAGCCAGGCATCGTGCTAACGGGTCACACGCTAAACACATTGGCAATCCGGTGCTCCCGATGACCTCTAGTGTCACACTCGCAATTGCTCCGCACGCATGCACAAACGCTCGTTGTCCGCCCGCCCGCCCGCCGCAGACGCGCAAGGACGACGTGCAACCGCACACTTACTGATTTTCTCCTCCGTTTGCGAGAAAGGAAAGCAGCACAGCTGACCCATGGCGCTTCTGCTCCCAAGCCCCCACCCCCCCACCCCCCGGCCCTACAAAAACGTAAAAAAACGATTTGAAACAGTCTTGTGCATGTCACTAGTCCTCAATCCCAAAGTCGCCCCACGCTCCCTTTAGCAGGGAAAAAAAATGGAATAAAAAAAAAGGGGGGGGGGCAGGAGAGCGCAGTCCGACAGACGACGACAAAAAATGAACGAGTGGCTCCTCGCTTGCCTGCTCTCGCTCCACTTTGCACTGACACGCGGAGGAGGAGGAGGAGAGAGGACCAAGAGAGGGAGGGAGATAGCTTGTGTGTGTGTGTGTGTGTGGGGGGGGGGGGGGGGCAAGAGCACAGTATCTTTTCATGATTGTACACACGGGTGTGTGTCAGAAAGGGGGAGGGTGCTTATGTGTGTGACATGATGCAAAAGGATTCTTGTTTGTTGGTGAAAAGGGCGAGGAAAGGCAGCGGGATGTCTAGCAGGACGCTAGTGTGTCAATGTGTGTGAGGAGGAGGCGAGGGGGGAGTGCTTACAGGCACTGCCCCCTTGTCGTCACTGATTAATAGTTGCTGAATGGGCGGCCAGCAGCTGCGGCCCAACTGTGTTTTCTTTGGAGGATGGATGGCACCGTTTTGGCTCAGCGAGACAAAGCTTACAGTGCGGTTCACCCAGCTTCCTCATCTAATTCTTCCCATGCTACTACTACTTCTTCTCCGTGTTTTACGGCAGCCGAGATGGCACTACGTCGCCTCTCGCAGGTTGGCGACGGTACTACGACAAGCATCTGGTTCGGGGCCAGAGACTTGCCCGTGGACCGTCTGCCAGTTCTGTCCCATTTCTTAAATCGGGAGGCCCGAGATGGACACTTTCCTACGACGGAAACGGAAAAAATCACTCAAAGCCGGTTGGAGTGTGCACACTGAGCCGAGGATCCTCGGCTCGCCTCGGCTCTGCGGGATTAAATGAGGATTACAAACAAGGCGGAAGGTGACGGGCGCGCGTGCGCGCGCGCGCGTGTGTGTGTGTGTGTGTGTGCAAGGCTCGCACTCCTGCGCAGACACACCGGGGATGCTATTTGCGGCGCTTCAATGTTTTATTGACCCGAGCATCGGCGACGCCGCATGACACCTCTGGGCACGCACCTT
This sequence comes from Syngnathus floridae, assembly GCF_059516105.1. NCBI lineage: Eukaryota > Metazoa > Chordata > Actinopteri > Syngnathiformes > Syngnathidae > Syngnathus > Syngnathus floridae. The sequence goes on from NC_142431.1 coordinate 147,211, forward strand.
GGACTCCATGAAGACACAAAGTGATTTATTTCATGGTCCCAAGTACTGCACACATCACTGTGGGGCAGGGCAGATAAGGGCCACTATCACGAGTTCTGTCGCCAACAGCCTTTCAATCATTAACGCACGCACAAACGCACAAAAGGTTTTCCACGCACGAGGCAGAATGAAAGGCAAATCATGAGAAATGCGCTCACGTGAAACATACCTATTTGTGGAGCATCACGTCACGAGCTGCTCTCGTCGTTACAAACTAACTTCAATTCAGCAAACTTCAATTTGCCCATTTCAGCCAGCGCTCTTACATAACAGCGGGGCCAATTTGCCCCTAGACTCAACTGCAATAAAAAGTCAACTTGTCTCCATGCAGACAGTTCCCCCTGGTGGCCGAAAATATCATTGCATCCGCCCTTCCCGTTGTGTGCGTGCGTGCGCGCGTGCGTGCGTGTCTCGCCTCCTGACCGAGTTGCAGTGACGTCTCAGTGTGGTAGTAGCCGTCCTGCTGCTTCTTCTTCAGCATGGAGCAAAGATCCAGACGCTCCACCGTCTGGTCGCCAAAAAACCTGCACAAGCAAACGCAACCTTCAGCTTGCTTTCAATAGAAGGCTCCAGTGGGCAAAGAGGTACATTTGAAGTCAAACGTCCCCTCCCCTCCCCTACCTGCGGGCATAGGCCGAGTAGAGGGACGGGTCCACGTGCTTGATGCCCTTCGGGAAGAAGACAACCGTGCTCATTTCATTCCAACCACGGGACGGGATAAATAGCTCCAAGCGAGCGCACACAAAATAGTTGCGCCTTGTCATGTGTTCAAAGCCTGAGGGAGGGGAAAGGTCAGGGCAAAACACAGTACCTGCGATCGGAGCTTGGGTGCTCTGGACAGCTTGAAAATGGTGAGGTGAGGTTGAAAGCCACGAGCCACGTCGCCTTCCGCCAGACCTCGCTCCTCCAAACGAGCGCGCAGCAACTCTGCAAGCAGCCGCGTCACTCGTGATCTCAGGTCCCGGATGCGCACGTGCGTCTGCCGGCGATTGTGCCAGCCAGCCAGCCAGCCAGCCAGCCAGCCTGCCGGCGGGCGGGCGGGCAGTTGCTTCACGCAATCACAGACTCCTTTTCTTTCACCAACATTCCTTCCCAAAAGCAAAATGCATCGCTCAGAGCATTTCACATCACACGCAGAAAGCTTTCACTTGAGTTACAGTCCACCTAGTCATGTGGAGAGAACTTTTCAAAAAGCTGCTGTCTTCCTGTGGCCTTACTGACATGATAGCCGACGACAAATAAATGCTAAGTGCTTCGCCTTCAAGCTCTGAGCTAAATGACGGCTTAATATTGCGAGTCAAAAGCACAACGTGGAGGGTGGGGTGGGGGTGGGGGTTGCGGGTGGTGGGGGTAATAAGTGCAAATATCTTTCATTTAATAAAAAGGTTAAAGCGGTACAAAGGTTTTGCTGCTGCTGCTGCTGCTGCTGCTGGTCCGCTTCGACGGTACGGCGAGTACAGCGTAGAAGAAAGATGGCGGACGAGAGGCGGTGCAAAGCGTGTCACTGACCTGCCAGGCTGCGCAGCACGCCAGTGTGCGGTCCCGGGCCCAGAGCGACAAACACCACGTCGTTTCGGAAGTGGGCCACGCCCGAGAAGGGCAGCACCAGTCGGGCCCCGCCCAGCAGCTCGGCCAACGACGGCTCCGCCTGGGCCAGCGTGGCCGCCGCCCTGACGGCAAAATTCATAGCGCTTTCACACGCTAATCCTCACTCTGCTGTGACATCACGGCCTAAAGTAGCGATTACTGGTCTCCTACTTAGTGCAGATTACACGGACGGCTCTGATCCCATCAAGAGGGCAAACGTTCGATTTATTGTCCGCTCATTTTTCAGGACGGCAATCTTGCATTGTATTTCCTCTTCAATCATTCAAACATCCGGTTGATCATTGTTGGATTTGGACGGAAAGCACCAGATAATGTTGCCACGCGAATCATCGCAATTGTAAAGCATGCGCTCACAGGTCCACTTGCTCCCGGTCGGCCAGATGGGTGACGAGAAGCGTGAGGTGGAGCGTGGGGATGGGGATCATGGCTTTGGCCAAGCGAGGCTCGCGCCGCAGCACCGCCTCTTGGACCTCGCTCACCGCCGAACCGATCTGCATCGTCAACGAGAAGCCAGCGTCCCGCTCGCACGTTTCATCACTTTTGGACAGAGTCCCGCGGCGCCCGCATTTGCTTACCTGCGCGTCGGTGATGGGGATGGAGACAAAATAGTTGGGTCGTTGGATCTGCTTCTTCTTCTTCTTGCTTTTCCCGGCACCTTGCTCGCCGTCTGCTCGCCGTCCCCTCTTCCTCGACTCTTGCTTGACGGCTGAGGAAAGAAAGAAAGAAAGAAAGAAAGAAAGAAAGAAAGAAAGAAAGAAAGAAAGAAAGAAAGAAAGAAAAGCAAGTCCCGCATTTGAAGCGAATGTAGGAAGCACCGTGTACGTGTCCCACGTTCGCCAAGCTGTCGGCTGCAGTTTGGAAACAACTTACCCGACTTGTTGGGGGCTTGGGTCCCCACGGGCTCCCGGCCTCGAGTCTCCTTCTCTGGTTTTGAACACCTCCCGAGACCAATCTGGCTTTGGGTAGCGGCATCCTCTTGATCAGATTTAGGATGAAAACCCTCCGGGTGGGAAACCACAGCCCGAGTGTCCTCGCTCCGGGAGATGCCGTCGGGTTCCATTTCGCTCATGCTGACCCGACGCAAACTTGAGGTCTGGAGACAGAGCCAACAAAATAGCGAGAAAGTATAGTAAAGTGACAACAAGGAGAGTCATAGGGTCTCACTGAAAAGAGAAATAATGACCCGGCCTGATTTGTTATTGAGATGTACTTCAATGTCATTGCATCTTTTAAAACTTCCAAATTAATTTTCAATAGCTTACCTGATGTGGTTTTATCGCCGTTGGGGCATTGCCAACTAAAGTTTTGTGGGCCAAAGAAATTCTTGAACAAAACGACTTGAGGCTCACCAGCAGACAACGCAGGTGCATGACAAAGTATCGCTAAAGTCAAATAGCGTTTAACAGACAACTAACATTGGGCTTAAGATACTATTGAAAGTGAAGGGAAAAAAAGAACTGACATATTTGGGAGTTGGGCGATCAATTGCACACCTGTCAACATGAATCAATCCGCCATGTTGGCTAAGCTTAAGACGAGCTAGCCGGCTGCAACGAGAATTTTACCAAATCAAACGCCAAATACACAAAGGTAACAACCTGTCGCTGGTTCTCGAGAGAGATATCTCCTCGCTAGCGATTAGAGTTCAATAAAACAAACCACAACGCTGTCACAAAGGGCACTTTTCGGTTGTTTTCACGTCGGCCGGAAAACACTTGTTTGTAGAGAAACGTAACTTCCGGTGGAAATGTTGCTTCAGAATAAAAGACGAACGACCTACGCGGAGCGCTCACGTCAGAATAAAAGCGAGATTCCTCGGTCCCGCTTTTTCTCTTGATGACAAACATGAACGGAATAGTTCAAATGAGTTTTAAAATAGCTTGTTGGGGGTCATTTGGTCTTTCCAGTCATTGTTAAAAGAACAACCGCAGACTCGTTACGAATCATAATTATGCGGAGTTTGTGCTTCTCAACAAAAAGGTTACAAAAACCTATTGAGCCATCTTCGAGGAGTGATTCTCATCCCTCAAGTGGTCAAGTACCAGCGCAGTGGGGCTCAGTTAATGCAGTTGGAAACATACCGTCGTACGTATTACGTATGCAGCGTCAGATTTCAAGTGCAGTTTCACAATGTGGCCAGCAGGTGGTAGTCATGCCTCGAGAGCACATGATCAATTCAGAGGACTTGGCTCATGTTTTGCAGTAGCAAAGAGTGTCGAGTCGAGCTTTTGATTGAATTCAGTAGCATCGGTGTAGAGCTTTCTGATCTAGTGGCTTGAACACAGCTTCCTCCTCATAACGTCATCCATGGAAATGAGCCGTTTCATGTCATCCGTCCATCTTCATCTTTTGTCGTCACCATGCATGGCGTGAAAGCCCTTGGGTGGTCAAGTACGACAAGGTCTAACAAGGCCTTTAGACTCAGCATTTTTATTCCCTCCAAGTCTTTCTGACAAACACAGCCACAAAGACTCATTGCGACCGACCATTTGGACTGTACGTCGTCCCTCCTCTTGTCCGCGTCATCCTTCAAAGGTGGCCCTTTTGGCTTTTCCATCCTTCAGAACTCTTCCGAGTGCAAAGCTGAAGGGCCCAACAGAAAAGAGCTGCTCAATTCGCACCTCCCATCAATGGCGGAACATACGTAGCGCTTCATGCCGCGCGCGCTTCAGCATGGACACGCGTAGCTAGCCAGCAAGGTCATTGCACGGATAGCAAGGTTGTAACGACGCAGAAAGCCAGACACCGTGCATTCAGCCACGTGGAAAAAGCACTTTCCGGTCTTAGCGTTAGCGTGACGCTCGCCCTTACGTGTGAAGGTTTTGGTTAACCGGTGAATACCTTCCGCCTCATCTTCGTCATCGGGCGCCACCAGACCGGCGGCAAACGTCCACATCAACTCCAGCCAGTCGGGGCTCTCGTCCTGCGGCGGTGGCGTGGCGGCGCTCGTCCTGATTGGCCGTCCTGCATCCGGGGAGGAAAGAAAAAGTCAAGGAAAGCATTTGCCAAGGGTGCGTCAAACCGCTAGATTTACTGTCGAATGGAGGTGCATGGCAAGAAAGCAGTGGTCCTCCCAATCAGTCATTCACTTTGTGCACTTACCTCTGTTGACCTTCAAACCTCGCCTGGTGACGCCCCCGGCGGCGGGAGGAGGCGGCAGACCTGACGGCAAAGAAACCAGCCCCAATGAGCTCAGAGGAAGCAAGCGGAGGCTCCAGATGCAAGCACCCAAGTTGTTGTTTTTTTTACCAGGAGAGAAACACACGGGGTCGTCACAGTATGACGTGTACTCTTTGCGGGATGGATGGATGGAGGGATAGATAGATGGATGGATGGATGGATGGATGGTTTGATTGGTGGATGGCAGGTGACGCACAGCATGAGGAGGCGTGAAGGGGTCGAGGAAGAGGAGGACAGGAGTTAAGAGAGCCAAATACGTGGAGGAGTCGCCGTCGTCGCCGCCGCCGCAGCACACAGAAAAGAGCAACGCATGGAAAAGAACGTGGCTTAGCCCAGATATTAAGCACGCCAAAATCAGAGCTCGGCCGACCTTTGACCTCCGTGTCTAACTTCTGTTTCAAGCGTCGCAGTAAACGTTTTATTCTTCTCATTGGCAACAATTTACTCTCTCTCTTTGATGATCCAAATTGAATAATAACGTTTTTGTTCAATTTGTTTTCAAAGCAAAAAGTGTCATTTGAGGACAAGAGAGCGTTTAAATAACACTGGCCCAAATCTTTTTTTTGTTGTTTTAAATGGAGTCATGGCTGTAAAAGTGCCCAAGTCCGTCGCTTTGCCACTGGCAGCACAAGCGCGCTGGCTCTTTTTTTTTTTGTGTGCGACTCAACCATGATGTCCACTTTTGAAGTTTGCTTCAAAAGGGTCTCGGAGGAAGCTGACTGACCATGGAGACAAACGGATGACATTTCCACTGCGCCGAGAAACAAAAGGAGGACGGACGGGGCTCGCTACCCGCCAGAGTCTTGTCATCCAGCAGATCAAAGACCAAGACGGCGACGGCCGCCCAGGTGATGACCAGCGCCGCCGCCAGCAGCCACCCCGCCGGCGAGCTGAAGGTCAGGACCAGGTCGTCCACGATGCTCTTGTGGCGGCCGCTCATCGGCACCTGTGGGACCCAGGAAGGCCAAAGCCCAAACATCATTCACGTGCAGTTTTCCACTTCATAAATGTTAAACCCCAAGTTCTATCGGCTACACTCTAACGACTCTTTGAAGGACACTGCAAATGAGTTCTGATAAGAATATCAAGGTGGGATCATTTTTGGAAAACGTTTTTTCTTTTCCCCTTGAACGGTACCTTGGACTTGGAGCTCGGTTGGCGTTCTGCGATAACCATCAGTCAACTCAAAGGCTTGGCCTGCCTGCTGCCGTTACCATAGAAACCAGCATCCAATCCGGAATAAAAAGATACCCCGGCAGCTACGAAAAAAGAAAGAGAGAAAATTGTTTCAAGACGGATTGCAACGGGCTCTAAAAATACACCACCACCTTGGTCCTTCTATGATTTAAATGTCGGCCCAACTGCGCCGGAGAAAGTGTCCGTGCGGTCCGAGGCGGTCGGCTTCACCTGTGGCCGGCGGACGCGGAGCGAGACGAGATGAGGCTACTTTTGAACTTTGGGTCCGTGTGGACACGCAACGCAGTACGTGGCCGGTAACCCGACCTGCCCGTCCGCCCGCCCGGGCTATAATTAGAAGGTGAGGCAGCTGCCCGCTTTAGAATGTAACATGTGGCGCACGGACAGGAGTCGGGGGCGCAATTTCAATAGACGATATGAAATCCATGAAGCTATTAAGCAGTCAACATCAAGCGCTGCTTAGCAGAAAAGCCACGTTAATGAAGCCAATGAGGAATTAGGACAAATTGATGAAGAGGGGGCTCCCTGCTGATGAGGAGGGGCGGGGCAAGGCCGGACTGCAGGGGCGGGACCGCAGGGGGGCAGGGGATCATCGTATGGCCGTTTGCAGGAGCAGCTGCGCAGCGAGCACGACCAAAAATCTCCTCTCCTCTCCTCTCCTCTCCTCTCCTCTCCTCCCCTCTCCTCCCCTCTCCTCTCCTCGCAGGGAACGAAAAGAGCGATACGTCTCATCAACGCATCGTTTTGCGCAAAGTCCACACAGGGATAGGACGAGGATACCTTTCAAAATAAGACTCACAGCAACACCACGGCGTCAAAACATCATATTGCCTCAGGCCGCCGCAAGTGTCTTATTTTGAAAGCCGGGCGGGAAGCGGCATTTCCCCCCCCCCGCGTGGCGTTTGTCTTGACAGATGGCGAGCGCAGCGCGAGTCGCACCTCACCGTGATCACGGCTGTGGTTTTCTCGCTCGGCTGCTCGGTCCATCTTACTCTCGCCATTGTCTGCACGGTCGCTCCATCGTGTGAAGGCGAGCCCACGAACCAAGACGTCGTTTCGGGGCTGATGCTTGCGTTCCAATAGCAGCTCGATGGAGAAGCGCCTGCGCCACTCAACGTGTCTTTTGGATTAAGCGCTCCGGCCCGGACGGAGCCGAGTCAGTGCGGCGGCGGCGGCGGCAGCGGCAGCGGCGGAGCGAAGGGCAAGATGACCGTGGCTACGAGACGCGGCAGCCGGAGGAGGCGGACGACAAGGGGCCGCCGCTGACGCTAAACATTTTGGGAGCGACCCTGTTTGCCCGCCCGCCCGCCCGTCCGCCTGCCAGCTTGCCTGCCAGCCAGCCAGCCAGCCAGCCAGCCTGCCTGCCTTTTTCCTCACGATGATACGGGACTTGCCTCTGGAAGCAAACTTTTATTCATTTTTGGATTCCCGCAAGCTTCCCACCCGTTTATTTTCCAAATGAGCAGAATGCCCTAAATCTCAACTTGCTTTGCCAGACCAGACTCCACCTCCGGCTCGGCTGCCGCGTGAACCGTTTTCCGAACTGAGCTCAAGGGTCCCGCTCCCCCACCCGCCCCTTGGAGGCCCAGCCCGACAGCTCCGAGGAAGGAGGACTTGCAGATGATCAGAAACGCCACGGGGTGCGCCATGGGGTGCTGCGGCGGCAGGTGTACCTTGGCCTTCATCTGTGGCATGCAGCTGGTAAGTGTTGTGATGACTATCGATCCCTCTCTCCCTCCCTCCATCCCCGGGCCGGCCGGATCAATGCGGAGACATAAAAGGCTTTTTTGAAATCTTGTCGAGAGGCGAGCAGCGGCCAGTCATTTGTCCCCGCATGCAGCCATGTGAGTGGGAGGTCACGTCCCGCATAATAGCTGCGTGCGGGAAATAAGATGCACAAATGGAAGGAAGAGGAAGGACACGGCGAAGTACAAATGAGATTTGAGGTGACGTTCGGTGACGGAAGGCAACCGCCATGGCCGGCCGGCCGGCTTTGCGTCCGTCTCCCGTCACCGTCTGCGTGGAGACTGGGAAGCGGTGCCAGAGGGTTTGGGTCATCATCTCATCCCTTTAAAGGGAAGACGAAGAAAGCACAGCACAGCCGACTCGCCATTTCGAGCACCGATGCCTTTCAACTCTTTGGGGGAAAAGCCGCAGCTCCCGGCCGAGCCAAAGCCAAAGGTCGCCGTCGTCCCAAATACGTGGGAACGGAACACCGTATCGTTGAAACGCACGGAAACCAAGCCAGCGCCGTGCTTGTTTCCAACATGGGCCGGCCGCCGCTTACTAAACGGGCCGCCGTAGGTGAAGTCGCAAGAGGGGTGCACGCTTATTTGTGTCTAACGCGGCGGAACTAATGCCGCGGCGCTGTCAACAACACATTTTGCTCCGTTAAGCCGGCTGAGAGCTCCATTAGCGTCTCTGCCGCTTGAAAAAGACGCCGCGGGCGTTAGCGAGCGTTTAACGCCCAAAAAGCTCCTGGTGGTGAAGAAGCCCCCCCCCCCCCCGGCGTGTGCGATCCTCTCAAACTAATTGAGCACAAATATGGATGGGGAAAAAAAGCTCTCTCCTCAGCTTGACAACGTCTTGGGGGAATAGCACCCGGGAGGTACGCTATGTACCGGAACCGATGGCCCGCCCATTAGGGTTAGGCTAATTGCTAAGATGGCCTAAGCGGAGCACACTCTGACCCAGCCTGACCAACTTTGCGTCCAGGGCGGCGCATCAAGCCAGATGATGGAAAGCCAATGAAGATAGAAAGTGGCAGAAATGGAAAAGAAGCAAAAGCACAAATCCGTTGCAATAGCAAGCCCGACGGCCCGTTCTGACATTTAAATGTCACGTTTGCGTCAAAGGAACCTTGGCGGGGGAATATTCATGGCTGGCGCTCGCCACATGTGAAAGGGATCCGTGGTGAGAGAAAGAGCACAGTTGAAGAGGGCACGAGTCCGGACTTTTTCCGTGGTGGCCCCATGAGCCGGTGCCAGCGAGCGTGCATGCGTGCGTGCGTGCCAGCTCGTCCCCGTACGACTCAAAAGACCTTCACCTGCAATCACTCTTTTGCGCCTGTGCCTTCCATACAAAGTGGACAGTCTTCAGTTTTGTTTCTTTTTGGGGTTAATGGTTGCAAAAAAACTGGCAAAGCAATCCATGATCAGTCTGAGAAACGTTTTGCAATGTGGCGCTTAGGCTCATGTATTGTGAATTGGCCTCCCACCTGGCCCCTTTGTTATGGGGGGGGGGGGGGGTCCTCCCAGGGGCTTCCGTCATGGCCGGGAGGCCCCTTTTGAGAGAAAAGGAACAACTGCGCCACGACTTCTTTGCATAATGACACGCAGCTCAAAAAGGCAAAGCCAGCTGAGCCCGCCCGCCCGCCACGCGTGTGAAAGAAAAAGGTCGACGCATCTCCTCACGTCCGCTTTGTCCTCGTCTGATGATGTGGCATTCATTTAGCGAGTTTGTTGTTCAGAGAGCGGACGGGTACAAAAGAAGGTGGGCCGGCGGCGACTCAACCACTTCGGCTCCCCCCCCCCCTGCAGGTCAGCGTCTTTGAGCGTCAGATGGTGGACTTCCTGGGCTACCAGTGGGCTCCCATCCTGACCAACTTCCTGCACATCATGGCCGTCATCCTGGGCTTGTTTGGCACCGTCCAGTTCCGGCCGCGCTACGTCACCGGGGTAGGTGGCGGCGGCATTGGAGACATTTTGCATTCATCTGGGACTAGGAAAGCACCCAACCCTAATCCTGCTGGCCTGCCGGCCTACCTCCACAGTACGCGACCTGGCTGCTCATCTGGATGACTTGGAATGTTTTCATCATCTGCTTCTACCTGGAGGTGGGCCAGCTGTCCAAGGTAACGCGTCCGCCATACGGGCCTCCTCTGGCGTAAGTAAGGGAAACCATGTCAATTTGAAGGCGCTTTCTTGTGGGCGGCCTTGGCCGTGTTTCCAATTCAGCCTGAGCCCGAATGAGTTGATTGCAATCGCAGATGATCTACTCGGGCAACTAATTAGGGCCAATCGGCTCTTCCGCAGAAGAAATCAGTTGCCATTGCGCTTGATTGCTGCTCAGGAATGAAGAGAGAGAGAGAGAGAGAGAGAGAGAGAGAGAGAGAGAGAGAGAGAGAGAGAGAGAGAGAGAGAGAGAGACAGAGAGAGAGAGACAGAGAGAGAGAGACAGAGAGAGACAGAGAGAGAGAGAGAGAGAGAAAAACCTGCAATGATTTTTCAGTCTGACTTATTGCGGGGATGGGGGGCCTATTCGCAATCAAGCATCTCGCAATCGTTCACGCATGGATATTTGGCTCGCATGGGTGACATGAATATGCGCTTGGTTTTCCGCGCACGGCGAAGAATGGAGGAAGAAAAGCGCCACTGCTTGCGGCTTTCTCTGGCAGGACTCCAACCTGGTGCTGACCTTCAACCTGTCCATGCACCGCTCCTGGTGGATGGAGAACGGGCCCGGGTGCAGGGTGACCCCCGTGGGCCCTCCTCCCTCTTGGGCGCCCGAAGACCACCGCTACATCTCCGTGTCCGGGTGCCTGCTGGACTTCCACTTGGTGGAAGTGGCCCACTCGTCGCTGCAGATGCTCCTGGCCGTGAGTACGAGCGCCGTCCGACCCGCCCCCTTCCTGCACATCGGCCCCAATTGGAAGCCTCCTCTTGGTTGCCATGGACACAAGCAGCCAATGAGTGGGCAGACCCCAGTGCAAGTCGCTGGGATTCTTGCATGTGTGGCGCCCTCCGGGGCATTTCTGCCGATGGAGCCACGTAAGCGTTCTCCCCCCCCTCCCTCCCTCCCTCCCTCGAGTGATCGGAGCTAACCAACCCGGTGTCACGTTCTGATCCACTTACGCAGCCCGTTCTTCTCGTTCTACGCTTCCTGCGCCCTCAAGGCCGTAATGTCTGTGGTCTTTGTGTCTCCCCCAGTTGGCGGGCTTCATCTACGCCTGCTACGTGGTCAAGCTCATCTCCGAGGAGGAGGACAGCTGTGAGTGCACGCGCAAACACACGCTTGCCCGACAATAATGGCGGCCAATTCAGGGAAACGGGCCTCGCCTCGGGTGAAGAAGCTAACGCTCGCCGACGTTCCGAGCTGCTGAGAAAGCTAATGAGTCCACCGCTAAGGCGTGCCACGCCGCGCCGCGCCGCGCTCGGCCACATTCTAATCAAGCCGTGAATGTCAGCAACGCGCTCACCTCAAGCTGCCGTCGGGGCGGGGACTGCCGTCGGGGCGGGGGCTGCCGTCGGGGCGGCGTGAGTCAGCGGGAAAAGGAAGGGCTCAGCTCAACGCCGTTGTCGGAATAACGCCACCGCCGATTAGCACTTGTCCTGCTGCCTTTCATAATGGGGCCACCTCAAGAATACATGAAAAGGATTAGCGGGCATCTCGGGGAACAAAGTGGAGAAAGTTAGACCAGGACAAAAAGTTGGTGAAAGGTGCTGGCAGTGAACTCAAGTGGCTCTTTGGAGCTGTCGCAAAAGACAAAACAATGAGCCCAAGTGAACAATTAGCCGTTGACCTGCCAAGGCCAGAGCCGCCCATTGTCATTCGGCGCCATGGCTTGTGGCGAGGCGTCTCGGGGAAAAGCTTGCCAATTCATGGACGCACGCGCCTCCTTTGCTTTGCTTTGCTCTGCTCCACAGTTGACTTTATCGGCGGATTCGACTCGTACGGCTACCAGGGGCCCCAGAAGACGTCCCACCTCCAACTCCAGCCCATGTACATGTAAGCGGGATCGCAAAGCGCTTCAGCAAATACACACAGGGCCTTACAAATCAAGTGAAATTGGCAATATGGTCCTACCGGAGGCACGTTAAAACAGCTCTTTGAGGCAAAAAGGCATTTTCCTCAATTGGCAAAGAACGGCGAGGTCCGCCTCTGCCATCCAAGGCTTCAGTCACCGTCGGGATGATGAGACCAAAAAGAAAGGAAATAAAGGCCACGCCGTAGCCCGGCCGAGGCCACGGCAGGCCTCGTAAATCAGCCGTCCACCGCCGCGCAATGGCTGCGACACGCTTCACACTTTGCCATGCGCGCGCACGCACGAGCACCATCAATATGCTATCATTGTTCTCCCAGCTGTTTGTCCTTTCACTTTGCTCTTTATTGGCTTCAGCCAGAGGGACCAATAAATTGTGTCCCAGAGAAAATGTCTCCCACCCTTTTCACACATGGCCCCCTCTGCAACACACACACACACACAGACAGACAGCAAAATCAATTGCTAATTTGATATGCTTGACCAAAAAGCAAATCGCTCATATATAGCATTAATTAGTAAATGATCCTGATTGAAGCGATCACTTTGTAAACAATGGGAACCAAAGTGATTTTTGTTGTTGCTATTGGTCTACTTCAACGCAGCCTGGGTCAGATTGACACAATGACAAGAGCACGCTGGTGTGTATAACAACGCAAATGTCTCCTCTTCTATGTTTCCAGGTCAAAATAAGACAAGGTGCTGCTGCTGCTGCCTTAGCACTTCTTCACTTGTTTTCAACGTTAGCTAACAGGGAAGACTGACACGCCCATTCCGTCCCATTCCATCCCCTCCCCTGGCTGACCACGAAACACTGTCCTCTGGTGGTGAGAGGCGGTAACGCGAAGGCACGGGAACAACCTGCTCCTTTCCGCTGCATTTTGAACCGTTTTCTTGTGTTAGCGGAACATCACTACCCTGTTGACATTTTGGAGGGAATTTTTCTAGTGCCTGACACACTTGCTGACACCAACTAAGGAATGTCAGACGTTTGTTTGTGGGGTTCTTTTTTAGTGACGTGTACAAAAATGTGAATCTTAATGTTTACAGTCCGAGGCCATGCGATGAGGAGGAGTCAGGCGAATGCTTTGCGTGCGTGTGTTCGGGCCTCTGCTGTCGAAAAACTCATTTGTCTTCCGCCAACAAGCGAAAAGCGGAGCGCCAAAGAACCCGAGACGGAAGCTTCCATCTGTGACCAAGAAATCTTCCAAAGGTCCGACAAATTAACGGTGACAATCACTAGCCCGTTTGACAGTTTCTGTTGGAAATATGCCGATGGCCTGTCTACTTTACACGGCTTCGGGGGTAGTATCAAATGTCAGGATGACCATACGGCCGGCCAGCCGGCCGTCTGAGTGTTGGCTGAGCGATGCAGAGCTATGGATTTTCTCTGATGGTACACTTTTACAACCATTAGCCAGAGCATCTAACTGATTTAACAACAACAACAACAACAACAACAACAACAAATGGCTCCAGAGGGGGACAAAAAAAGTTTGCCCGCCCGCCCCCCCACGACATATTATTCTTATCATCATTACGCCATCACGTAAATAAAGAAAGCAAAAACTGGATGCTAGCTGGACACTTTGGACTCTGGACCAAACGTCAGAGGCCTTTCTTGTTTACCATGTGACTCTTGTGTGGAGCCTTGAAAGACACTTTCCTTAAAGTCTTGTCCGCTGGGGACTTGACAACGTTGTGTGTGTTTGCATGAGGTGTCAACAAGCTGTTTGCATACTTACTGCAGTGGCCTCATGCCGCTCACGCGTTACTAGCTACTAGGCAACGAGGGAAAATGTCCTCGATGTGAACTTTGTTGTTTTTGATTTTTATCCCACTTCAGTGGGAAATGCCCACAGGGGTAAATAGTTAAAAAACGAAATTGTGACCTTGAACTTGTAATGTTTTTTAAAATCATGTGTTGTTGTTTTTTCTAGTTGACTAATAATGTATGACGTCGTGGACAAGTGGTCCTGTGCTTTATATTCTACATTTGAAGGAAAAAGGTTTCACTTCAATTTTTTTGGAGAACATCCACGATCTATCAATGCTCGGTGAAGCGAGGAAGGTGACGATTTCTGCGCCCTCCTACAGGCCGTTTTCGGTACTGCCCGTACGTATTCAAAGCGTGACGTCCGCCGTGCTGACGTCAACACGGAAGCGCCGGGCGCAGCGCTTTGTTTTGTTTTGTTTTGGTGCATTGTTAAGTTGGCACTTTGGAGGCTTTTCGCTATGCGGCGGCGGCGGCGGACTGTCGTCGCACGCTGCAAATGGGTCAAGACGGCCCGCCGGCCCGGTGATGGAAGATAACGGCCATATATCTTGCAAGTGGAAAATGCCCAAGTTCATCGGTGTTTTGGAAGGGGAAGGGAAGGTGAAATCGCCGCTGGGATGCGGTCAAGTGGAGGCGTCGCTTCGAAATTTGGACCGACGTCTCAGCAGGGGAAAGTTATTGCAGGACGAAAGAGGGCTCGTAGAACACGAACAAGGAGGACTCCAAGGAGGACTCCAAGGAGGACTCCAAGGAGGACTCCAAGGAGGACTCCAAGGAGGACTCCAAGGAGGACTCCAAGGAGGACTCGTCGAGCGGGATGCGGAGCACAACAACAACAACAACTGCAACGCTCTCGAGTTCCTGAGGGGCACTCTGCTGGCTTCGACGTCTGAGCGCGAGAGGAAGATCGCTCGAATGCAGGGCGCCGCCGCCCAGGGTGCGCACGGTGACAACGCCGTCACGAGAGAGTCGCGAGGCGACAAAAGCGACCAGCCGGCACATGCTGGAGTGCGAAACGAGCCTCCCTCGACAGAGTTAACCGCTTCGGACTTTGGAGGAGTTGAAAGCTCTTTTTTGGACATTAACTGTGACAAATGTGACACCGCTGTTACTAATGTGACTTTGGAGCCGACTTCGAGTGTCAGAGATCACGTTTATTGCGACGTCTACTGCATCGCCAACCAGCGCAACCTTGAAACTGTTACAACCGACGCGACTTCCGGGTCGTGTGATGCGCTCGTTTTATATACACCGGAGGACTTGGTGAACCCCGTGCGGGACTCAGCTCTTCTAAGCCGCCGCAGCCGTTCGTCGCAGCGGGCTGGTGCGGATGGCGTCGCCGAAGCGCAGCCCTGCCGGGTGTGCCTTGACGAAAAAGCCATCGCACCCTTGCCGTGTTGCCGGAAGCTGGTGTGTGACGAATGTTTGACACTGTACGTCACCTCCCAGGTGGGTACCAACACCATCGTGACTTTCGAGTCTTCGAGGGAGGTTTTCGTGGCATCGTTTGGCTGGCTGGCTGGCTGGCTGGCTGTTTGTCTCGAGATACGAACACATGTTTGAGATAGAGGCCACAAATGCGTTTCAACCGCCCGCCGCTAGGTGGCATCATTAATACCCAATGGGCCGGTTGTCAAAGCTCGCGCTCTCTCCCTGCGCTGTCACCGGCCGCCGTTCGATGGAAGCGCAAAGCAAACTTGCTGTACATTTCAGCCAGTCCGTCCGTCCGTCCACAGGGCAACAACACGTGTGTTCGTAGCTCATGAAGCACTGATAAACCAGTCTGACCAGTTTTGTATCTCGTGTTGTCCCGCCCAAAATCCACAACGAGTGAGTGTGAGCTCTAATAGCCAGCTTACGCTTTGCTTCCTGCTCATGTCAAATTGAACCCAATTACGTGTGACGCAACCAAATGCAGCATTTGAAGAGCCTGTGCCTTGTATGTGCTTGGGTGCATTTGGAGCAGAGCGTTGCGATAATGACGAGCATTCGCCGTGAACGTGTGATTGCGCCCCCCTCCCTCCGCCAGCCTTCCATTTGCGCAGCAACACTTAGTGGCATTACGTCGTGAATTATTGAGCGCTTCCAATTGCAAAATGGACAATGTTTTCGACAAGAGAAATGGCACAGCCTTTTGCGCGCAGGTCCAATTAGGCAAGGCGCACGTGCGCTGTCCCATTTCCGAGTGCAGCGGGATGCTGGAGACGGCGGCGGTGGTCTCGCACCTGTCCGGCGAGGACCTGCTCAGGTACCGCTACTTCCTGGAGCTGAGTCAGCTGGACGCCGGGACCAAGCCCTGCCCCCGCTGCAGACACTTCACGTCGCTCGGCCGCCCCGGCCCCGTGCGCTCCGAGCTCAAGTACAAGGTCGATGTTATTATGTTGACCGAGAGAAGCTGAGCATCTTTTGCACACACAAGGCCATCTTACAAAATATGGAGCACCGCTACATTTTCAACAGACATTGAAATGTTTGGGGTTTTTTTTTGAATGGTGGCACAGGTCCAGTGCGGCAGCTGCCAGTTTGTGTGGTGCTTCAAGTGCCACGCGCCCTGGCACCAAGGCATCAAGTGCCGTGACTACCGCAAGGGTGACAAGCAGCTCAAGAGCTGGGCCTGCGTCATTGAGCGCGGGCAACGCAATGCGCAAAAGTGCCCCAAGTGCAAGGTACGCCACCAGCGCTCAAGCCCTGTTTTGCAAAACTGTTGCAGACCCTTGCCATACGCAAAGTAAAACAATTCAACTGTGTGTGCACGCGCAGATCCACATCCAGCGCACGGAAGGATGTGACCACATGGTCTGCACGCAGTGCAACACCAACTTTTGTTACCGCTGTGGCGAGCGATACCGGCAACTCAGGTAACGTGAAAAAAACATGCACAACAATATCAATCAATCAATCAATCAATCAATATGGAAAATAACCTGTCCTGTCCCCTCCATTGACGTAGGTATTTTGGGGATCACACGTCCAACCTCAGCGTGTTTGGCTGCAAGTATCGCTACCTGCCGGACAAGCCGCATCTCAGACGCTTGATCCGAGGATCCGTCTGCGGTGAGTCCCAAAAAATGAGGTGGGATTTTTTTTTTCTTCTTCTTTCACGCAAGGGGGAAAAACTTTGCTGTGCTTTCTTCAGGCGCAAAGGTGCTGTTGGCCCCGGTGGTTCTCTTACTGGTGCTGGTCGTGGCGGCCGTGGCGCTCGTCATAGGTAACAAGATTGACATTTTCAGCGCTCAAAACATTCTTGTTTTTGCTCTCAAAATGAGACGTTCTTCTCGTGACGATGACTTAGCAGGACAAAATGGACAGCTCCGCTGTCATTTCAGCATGTCCGCTTTGCCGCATTCCGAACAGTTGTTGCCTTGTGCCGCAGGCGTGCTGGGCTACCCGTTCTACTACGTGTGCAAAAGGAGGAAGAAGCGGCACTCTCTGGGCTCCTGGCGTCTTTGACACCCAAGGTCGCGAGACCTGCTCAGGGACCGCGTGCGGGAGACGTCCCCACCCCCGGCCGGCGTTGTCCAATTGCCGCACGAGGCTTAGGCGGGTGGGGTGGGGTGGGGTGGGGTGGGGTGCATCGCCGGGGCGCCGGCCGACGCACCCGACCATCGTGTCTTGAAGCGACACTCCCCTTCTCCCATTGGGTGTTTTTCAAGCTGTAGTACTTGAAGCTGTTTAATGCCACTTCAAGTGAACATGATGCACAAAGCTTTGCTTTAGCTTAATGCTAACAAACATAGCAAAAGCCCATCGACAGGCTAACAGACAGCATCGAAGCAGTCAAGCAACAGCTATTTGAACACAAAACAGTAGGACAACGCAGACGTCACATATCAAGTAGTCTCAGGCATAACTCACAAAGCGCACCTTTCAACCACAATGGTGCTTCCTTCTTTACAAAACAGCACAGCACAGCACAGCACAGCACTGCAGTGCGCCCAACCAAACTGGGCCCAGCTCGCTCGCTCGCTCGCTCGCTCAAAATCCCGCCGGCCACATTACACGGCCTTCTGCCAAAGACGCGTTCACGCTCATCCGGCCGCATGACTGGCGGAACAGCTTGCTTCACGACCAACTGACGAGGTTATATTTAGACACAAATACAGGTGCGCGAGCGAGGTGCGAAGCCGTGCACGCCGTCGGCGACGACACGCCCGACGCTTGCCCTGTAATTGTCCTCGGCAAACAGGAAGCGACTACAAAATGACCCTTCAAACCTGCCCGCAAGTGACAGCCTCGCAATGCTATGGAGAAAATAAAGTTACAATCAAAGTTGGACAAGAAAAGATTGTTACCGGAGTAAAATTGAAGTCAAGTTGAATGTTGGTGCCTTATCGCTACGGATGAAGTCATGGAAACGATTCCGGAATCAAATTTTCTGCGAACGAGATTACGGTGACTGGACTGCACCACAACTATGTTTTCAGTGAACGTGAGCGAACGGCTCACTTCCTGAAGTTATTTGATCTTTTTTCACTTCACCGACATGCAATGACGTAACTCATCCAACACCGTAGGGGTCGGCAATGCGCATCGAAGCTGGTGCCACCTCGCCGTGAAACAAAACGAAGAAGGAGAAAATGATGTAACTTCCTGTTCACAAACGAGTCAGCCAAGTGCATTTCCTGTTCACCAACCGTACCGAATGGAGCGTCCGAGTGACGTCACAGACCAAACAGCCAATCAGGAGGTGGGGGTGAGGGCGGGTGTGGCACTTTCACTTAAGCTTTTTCCCTAATGAAGTGGCCTGTTTTTAGGTACACTTCATGGACACTTCACTAGGTACACCACACGAGGTAAAAAAATATATAAATAATTTGTAGCGAGCGATTCAGTGAACGATTCTTTTGAACGAAGTGGAATGAATGCATATCACTACTGCCTACCCGCAATTAAAGGGTACCTTTAGTCATTAGCAATTTTAACATTTTTCTATTCTACGAATATGGCTTAATCAAATGCCTGAAGTTTATTTTTTAAAAAAAGCAACTCGCGTAGGAAATAAATGGCTTTTAGTAAGTGTGACATGGAAATACCGGGAGCATCCATGTTGCTTAGTTTGTGGCCCGGATCAGGCAGCTGCGTGACGTCAGCAAGTTGATAGCATTTTAATCACTTCACTGGTTTCTTTTATAGCAAACAAATTGTTTTAGGTTCTTTACCTGACATGTTTCGGCGGTTTCTTCCGCCGCTGAAACATGTCAGGTAAAGAACCTAAAACAATTTGTTTGCTATAAAAGAAACCAGTGAAGTGATTAAAACAAGGAAAACCAAGAACTCAGTACAATTAATTGATAGCATTTTGGCTGGCTCCAATCTCGTCCCCAGCGTTTAGGAATTTAAATTTGTAAAATAAAAACATTATATAGAAAGTTGCTTATAATTTCACTCTGTTTCTGAAACAGAACACCAGTTTAGATTTATTTTATAACAATCTTATGAGAAGCAAAAAAGGCGATATTTAACTCATACCATTAATGTCATGATAGTCGAGAAAATATCATCGCTAGCTCCAACACTTACTTGTTTGACAGTTGATCCGGTGCGGGTCCGCGGAGATATAATTCATGCCGTCAGTGTAGGCCATTTCCAGAGATGGACGGTGGGCAACATACTCCTCAGGTTTGTCTTTTGATGCGATACACCTCAGGCCGTCCATTTTCCCCACAAGTAGCTCATGTTCTTGGCAGCGTGAACACTCTTCATCGTTTTTTGCTGCACACAGTTTCCACATTTGCACCGAGCGGCAGACGACATTTTGGATCTCCCATCACGCACTTGGTAGAAAATCTCGTCCTCCGAGCTGTCACTAGAGTAATTATCTTCATCACTTAGTGATCATGAAGAATATGTTGCCTTATCTGGCACGTACATATATCCTCTAGCCCCAATCTCTTCCTCACTTGACGACATAATGCTTTTTAACAAGTCGAGTTTCAGCATTGACGAGCAGTGCACATGTAGGCCTGATTGGGGCGGAATCAATTTGGTGCAGTCATATCCGGGGCGCCATATTTCTTCCCCGGGCAGCAAAAGTGCCGGTCAAACGGCAATGTTTCAAGCTATCTATCTCTTGTCCCTAAGAGGTGCTGTGTTCTTTCTTTTTTGATATTGTACATTTACTTTATACTAAATCAGCGCTTGCGTTATACAGGTTGACCAAAGGTACCCTTTAAGTTTGCGAAACTCGTTGCAGCTCTGCGGTCACATGACCGAGTGGTCCAAGCACGCTCGACGTGTCAAAGAGCATTCCAAAGACAAGATGGAGTTTACGCTTCGCCTCCATCGTTTATTAATTCGATACAAGTACAAGAAAGCATGTCAAGTGAATCGAATCTAGTTAATGCCGAGATTGCAAATACTACGAAGAGAAGCAGCGTGAAGACTTCAATCTCTGGGCAGCAGGCGATTCCTCTACGTGTTTTGGTCCACACATTTCATCTTGGTTAGCGTGAATGAAATCATACAGAATGGACGCAATTGTTGCCGCGCGCACGCACGCACGCACGCACGCACGCACGCACCTTGCCCACGTGGGGGCACGAGAATACAAGTTTACAAGCAAAATACGCATGTCGGCCGGCATACGATACATTCATGTGGGACACCACACATTTATGTGGAACGTTCAAGTAAGACATGACGTCATTCACCCTGAGAATATTTCAGACATCTCATGTCATTTAAGGCTATGAACGAACGAATGAATTCATTCCTATTTGGTAGTCGTATAAACGCGTGATATTTACGCATACTTGGGTGTATTTTGACCTATTGACATTTTTCTTTGACTTTATAGCTGTCATTTAAACCCAAAATGAGGTGGATATATCTATCTAGCTAACTATCTTTTTTGGGTGTGTTTGCACCTCTACCTTCCATCTGTGATCCCAATTTGCTGTTGATGCGTGTACTGCCGGCTTCTTGTAGTTGCTCACGCGCGCTGCTTCATCTCCAGCCCGCGTGCGCCGTCTTTCCTTTTGTTGCCGGGGCTTCGTCCGAGCGCCTCGGCCTCCTCCAGGGTGGACGTCAGGGGCTCGCCCAGCGTCTCGGGCAGCATCAAGGTCAGGATGCCGATGACAAACGCCAGGATGCCCACGATGAGCTGACGAGGCATTTGGAAAAGAGCGCAGAGAAAATCCAAACGTGTTAGCGAAATACCACGATAGTCGAGAAAGTATCAGAACAGAATAAACGAAGCAAAGTCATCCATCCGAAAGAATGCGAGGAGGAACCTGAGGCAGGTAGATCCAGACGTCGGCCAGGTACACGCAGAACGGCGCCACCACGCTACCCACGCGACACATCATGCTGCCGCTACCCACCGCCAGAGACCTGCCGGCGGCAAAATTGGACGGACGAGAAGGCCTTTGAGCGCATCGGGAACGAGGCCACCCGCAACCCCGTTGCCGTTACCTGATGATGGTGGGGTAAAGCTCACAAGTGTACAGATAGATGAGACCGAAGGCGATGGCGATGGCAAACTTTCCGATCATGCTGAGGGCGATGGCCAGGGCCTCGATGTCCTGCAAAAGCAGTTGGGACACCACGGTCAACGGACAAATACGGAAAGTTGCTCTTCGGCCGACCTTTCATTTTGATTGCTGCGCCGCTCGCAGACAACAAATCCAACTGCGCTGGAATTCAACGTCTTTGCTTGACGGACGGATGGATGGATGGATGGACGGCAAGTTTGGGTCATGCGCTGCTCGGAAACGGACAGCGACACGTGGCCCCGGGCGGGCGGCCCAAAATAGACGAGGCGAAAGTCAATCCTCAAGCCGGATGATTTATTTTTACGGCCGCATCTTTGATTTCATTCCTTGGGGGGGGATGCCTCCCGTATTGGGTTGCGGGGCGAGTTGGGCCATCGCCGCCACGGCAACGCAGCCCTCGGCGGGTCGGCTTTGGCGTTTTAATTTTTGCTCGGGTGAAGCGGTTACGTACAGAGGGAAGCGCGATGGTGAGCATGCAAGCCAACCCAGCCAGCAGCAGGGCGGGGGCGCACGTCTTCTTGCGCCCGATGCGGTCCATGGAAAAGCAGCCCACCAGGTACGAAGGAAGCTCCACGGCACCTGCGAGCAGCCCGTGACAGCGGCGGGCCCGAGTCAGATGAGCGGCTTGCTCACAGCCAAAGGCCAAACGCAACGCTGGACTGGCTCCACCCATTTTGCGGGGCTCCTTACCGACCAGGAAGAGGTTGACGTACTGGTTTCCCCCCAGGTTGACGGATCCCAGCGAGAAGACGTAGTAGCCCAGGCTGCCGATGAACCAGATGGCCCACACGGTGAGCGAGCGGGCCGCCATCCTCCAGCTGCCAAACAGATCCAGGATGGACAGTTTCTTCTCCGGAGAGCGCTCCTCCTGCTCCTCCTTCTCACGCAGCAGCGCTCCGCCATTGCGCTCCTCTTCCTCCTCCAGGAGCTCCTCCACCTTCAGCCGGCTTTCCAAACCGTTGACGCGGGCCATGGCGTCCAGCAGGCTCTGCGCCTCCTCGTACCTGCCTTTGGCCATGAGGTAGAAGGGCGTCTCGGGGAGCTTCCAGCAGAAGAGCAGGAAGGGGGAGGTGCAGAGCGACAGGATGATCTGGTAGATCCACCAAACGCGCACCAGGTAGCCGGTCAGAGCCACCACCATGATGCCCACGGCGAAGGCGGCGTGGACGTGCATGGAGGTCCACGTGCGGACCTTGATGCCGGTGAACTCCGTCACGTACACAAAAACCACCACCAGGTAGCCGCTGGACGCCTGGTAGGAGAACGAGATCGTACGAGAGCATATGAAACGGCAAAAAAAAAAACTGCAGCGTGGGGGACTGCTGGAAATGACGCGTGTGCGTTCCCACGCCGTCCACGCTATCGGCGTCCCGGTCCGTGTGAAAAACAACAGCTGAGGGTCTTTGGCCCACTTTTTAGCCACTCACTCACTCACTCACTCACTCACTCACTCACTCACTCACTCACTCACTCACTCACTCACTCACTCACTCACTCACTCACTCACTCACTCACTCACTCACTCACTCACCATGGCCAGGAGGAAGCGGAAGACCACAAAGTAGTAGTAATTGGGCGAGAAGGCCACGGCCACCCCGAGTCCAAATTGGCAGAGGCTGGTCAACATCAGGATCTTGACTCTACCGACTCTGAAGGGCAAAGGAGAGGTTGAGTCCGGCGGGTTGCTACTTTGGGCCGAGGCAGGCCGCCGGCGCTTGCCTGTCGGCGATGTCCCCGAACACCAGCGCCCCGATCAGCACCCCCAGCATGAAGGTGGGCTGACACAGCTTGGCCAGCCAGGCCCGCTCGCACACCAGGTCCCAGGCGCTCACGATGCTCTCGTGCACTTGGCTGCGGTCGTACGCAAAAGCCCCGTGGCAGGACTCCAGCGATTTGTTGCCGTCGTAGGCGTACGCGAAGCCCGCCGCTGCCGGGCCCATCCGCAGGGCCCGCCGGCAGCGGCTCAACTCCCACTGCTCGCCGCCGAGGGTCCTCGCCACCAAGGGCCCCGCCGCGTCCGCTTTGAAGAAGGGCAGCAGGTCCTCCACGCGGGAGCCGCTCAGGTTGCCAAACAAGACGTGCGTGACGTTGGCGGGAGGGCCGCAGACAAAGTTGGGCGTCTCCACCAGGAAGACGGAAGCCAGGTAGTGGATCCCGCAAGCCACGGCCTGGAAGGCGGCCGCAAAGTACACGCAGGCCTGGAACCTGAAGGGCAGGTAATAAACAAAAGCTCCTTTTGCGCGTGCGCAAAAGCAAACATCTGCGCACGTTTGAGGTGGACACATTGGCGAGCGAGCGTGCGTGCGACTTAAGGCTTCAATGGAGGTCAGTCTGTCTGTCTGTCTGTCTGTGCGCTCAAAACTGCATTTTAGCAAACAGCTGAGCCAATGTAAAAAGACACCAGGCATGCCTCTGGTCCTTCTCTGCCACATTGCCTTCACATTTGCTGGCCGTCGCCGCGCGGCTCTCCGGACGGCGGGCTGGCCACACGCTGCGGCTGTCTCCAAGCGGGCCGGCAATGGCGAGCCGGCGATGGCGAGCCGGCAATGGCGAGCGCGTGCTTTGCAAACAATTAGAAAGAGACATCCAAAGTCGGCGGCCTACCTTTTAAAATGTCCCAGCTCGTCAAATATCCTCTCCACCGTCATTTTGAAGAAGTGCCTCTCTGCATGTGCGTGTACACGTCCACTTGGAGGGTGAGCAGGTGGGAGGAGGGTGCCACACACACACACACACACACACACACACACTCACGCACAAAGATGCCTTATAAGGCCTCCGTGCAACTCTTGAGAACAAAACAAGCTTCAGACGAAGCAAATGTCCTGAACTCATCAAGTCCACCTTTTGCGTCTTTGACAGTCCAGTTAATGGATGATTTTTTGTTTTTTTGGCCCCACTTTGCTGTTGCACAGCCTTCTCCAGTTCCACCTATGCTGAAAAGCTTTGGTCAAGCTGTGCAAGAAATAGTTCCCTCAACTAGCGGCCTGGCCAACGCCTCACGCGATGGTCACAATAATGAGAAGGACTATAATAACAAGAATATTGGGGATCACGACTCCTCTCTCGGCAGTGTCGCTGGCCGAGGTAACCGCTCGGAACGGCCGATTAATGATTGATGGTTTGAGCGGACTCGACTCACCCTCTAACCCATGCGAGCGGATTCTGCCGCACCAGCGGGTTTGCCCGCTTGGATGTTTGCCCTACGTGAGACACACCATCTGATGGGAGGTCTTTTCTTTCAAGTAAATTCCCATTTGATGGATTTTGCCCCATTTCTCTGCTACATTTTCCCCATCCCTTGGCGATCAATGAACTTTTCATCTGATCCAAAGTTCTCCTGCGTCGGTTCAGTAAGCAGTTGCTCTGGCCACGATACGTATTTGTTGTTGACGGTCTTTGAAAGGAGCGGAAGCGGTCAATGGTCATCTGCGGGCCTCACTTGAACTTTGAAAACAAGTGGAGGGAGCCGACGGACGGGCCAGTCAAGTGACCTTTGTAGCTCATTGTTAGAGTTGTGCTCACTCCAACTTATTAGCACAACTCTAACACTCATTTTGGGACAGGAGACGAGCGGCGCGTTCACGCCACTTTGACGCCTTTCTAATGATGAAAAGAGGTAACGGGTACAAGTTTATTATATCCACAAAACGCAGCCATAAAAAGGAAAGTCTAAACATTGACTAGAGAGGACAATGCAGAATGAAAAGATCAAAAGGTGTCAAAAAGGAGACGTGCTGGGGGTCCAAAAGCGTCACACTGAGACTGGATGCCAGTCCCGTGGCTTTTACCCCGGCCGAGCCGGGCCGGGCCGAAGCCCTGCCCCTCCCCTCCCCTCCCAGCGCCTCCCTCCTAATCCCAGAGTTTGATTTGTCCGTCCCAACCACAAGTGATGACCTTGGAGGTTTCGTGGGGATGCCACAGGGCGCTGATGCACACCTTGTCGTGAGCTTTGATCCTGTGGTACAGCTTGGTCGTCTTCCAGTCCCAGATGTTCAGCTTTCCGTCGGCGTCGCCCGACACCACGTAGCTGGTAAAAAAAAAACAAAGAGCACTTTAGCGCCCCACGGAATGCTTGGAAAATGAAAGCTTGACTTGACAGAAATGTTTCTCCCCCTCCCTCTAATCTGACTGCTCCCGCGTAGTTTCTTACCTCATGTCCGGGGAGAAGTCGACCTGGCAGGCGTAGCCGGCGACCATGTGGCCCTTGAAGATCTTCTTCTTGTTCAGGCGGAAGCGGTTTTGGGCACCAAAGATCAAAATCTGATTGTCCATGGACTGGCACGCAAGCCATTTACCTTGGGTTCGACGACAACAACAAACAGTCAAGTCATGGAAGCGCTAAGAAAACCAGGCCCATCTCAGTCCTGATGAGAGGGAGCGCTTTTGGCAGCAAAAGTCCAATCGGGGATTCCCTCCCATGAATGCTGGTGCGCAGCTTGGACTCACCGTTGGGAGAGAGCGTCACGGCCGGCATGGAATGCATGCTGGGCTCGGCGATGTACTTGAAGTCCACGGGGATGTCCCTGAAAAGAAAATCCCCAAGTTCAGCATGAGAGATGGCACGGCGCTCAGTCCTCCCAGACGATCGAAGCAAGTCAGCAAACTCCAGTTCAAGCCAAAGCTTTTTTTCTTTTCTTTTTTCTTTTTTTGGACTCACCACTCCCAAACTCGAAGACTCTTGTCGTCCGACGTGCTGACAAAGCGCCGATTCTCATCCACAAAGGTGATGGTGTTGACGGCGCCCAGGTGCCGGTCGTACTCCTGAACCACCTCGCCCGTCCTGATGTCCCACTGGTGAGAAAGAAAAGGGAGGCAAGCGATGAGCGCGTGACACGACACCACGCCGGCCAGCCGCTCCTTTACCTGGACGATCTTCTTATCGGACATGCCGGCCACCAGAAGGTTCTGCTTTTCTTGGTCGGGGTTGAACTTGACGCAATAAGGCACCTTGCGGTTGGTGAAGCGAGAGATGCACTGGCCTGCCCACCGCAAGCAGAGGACGGCAAGCAGAGGACGGCAAGCAGAGGAGTGAGTGAGCGAGCGAGCGAGCGGGCGGGCGCATGACTCTTTTCTGCCCTCTGCTGGAGAGGAAATCCACATGCGTGCAAGTTTGGCAAATCCTACCGGTTTCAGAGTCCCACAGTTTGATGTAGCGGTCGTAGGCAGCGCTGAGGAACTGATTGCCGCCGTTGTTGAAGCAAATGTCTCGCACCGCTTTACTGTGGCCTAGAAAAAGGAAAAGCGGAATGAAAGCAAAAATCACAAAAGTGGGCAAGGTTGTCAAGACGTTGCGCAGATTGTGGCTCACCGATGAACGTTCGTATGCACCTCCTCTCGTTGTACACCTCCCACAACTGCGGACGGAAGGGCAGAAATGCAAAAGATGCAGCACAATGTTTGACCGGGTGCGCCTACTTACCTTAATCTTACAATCCATGGAGCTGGAGAGCAGGAGATGACCCGATAGCGGGAACAAGCGGATGGCGCTGACACCCTGTCAGAGACGCATGTTGAAAATAAAGTTGCCCGTGGATGCGCTTCCATCCCAAACGCCTTCAGGGTCCAAGCGTTTAAGCTCGCGTCGCACCGGCGGCTTCCCCGACGTACCTTGGTGTGGCCGGACCAAACGTGGATTTGCTTTTTAGGCAGGTAACACTTGTCCGGTGCCTCGGTCGAACGCAGGTTGACGCCCACGTCCTGGGGGATGTGCAGGTAGGACCTGCCCTGGTAGTCAAACATGTCTTTGACTGATGGGGGAGACAAACAGGGGAAGAAAAAACAAAAGAAAAACACCTTAGAAGGTCCGCAAAATGTCTTCATAGAACCTAAGTGCAACAGCATCCAAGATTGGCACGATACCATGAAGAACAGTCTTCTCTTCTGCTGGAGCTTCTTCTTCCTTCCTCCCTCGTTTCTGCCTTTTGGCGGTGATCTCGTCCAGCTCTTTCTTCTCCTCCTGTAACGCCACATTGACATTGGTATGGCATTCATGATGGAAACGGAAGGAAAAGAAAGCTCATCAAGAAGGCGGGAGCGAGCGAGCGAGCGAATGCATGACCTCGGTGGGTTTGGCCACCGACTGCTCATCCACGTATTTGGCCCAAGGTCCCAAGTAGTTGTCGATATCTCCCGCGTCGCCGCCTTTGACCTTTTTCCTCTTGTCTGGCCTCTTGTAAGCGCTCTCAAACACGGTCAACCCTGGCGGACAAAAGTGAATTTGGACGACGCACAAACAGCCGCTAGGTTGGAACCCCGTCCGTCATCGGCCTACCTTGATTTTTCTCCGCCTCGTCCACCGCGCCAATGTAACTACTGCCGGTGACTTGGTTTGTGTCCACAGACGGATCTAACGCGTAGCCTTTTGAGAAACGCCAGCAATGTCAGAAACAATCCACCGAGTCTCTGTGGCAGCAAAACGGGCCGGCGACCCTACCGAGCGACGAAAAAGTCCTCCTCTGCTGTTCGAACATGAAGTCGTTGACGTGAGCGGGTTCGGCGAAGCCGGATAACATGTTCCTCGGGGCGGCCATCTGCTGGGTTTTGAACGGGTTTTCCGGTCCAAACTAGGAAGGAAGAACGCGTGAATGGTTCAATTCATCCGTGCATCCTTTGAGATCATTGCTCGAGTTACAAACCAAACACAGTTGGCCTCTATTTATCAGCTCTCGCTGTAATGAACAACTTGCATGACATAAGCGGTATCCGAATCTACTAATCTATAGAAGAGTGGTCCGAGCATCTAAGCCCACTTACCTCTGGCGCAAACATCGTCTCGTATCTCGGGTTATAAGCTACTTCTTTCACGGAAGGGTCAAGATGTACGCCCGTCTCAACAGACTCCTATAACATAGAGGCACAGAATTAGTGACAATATTCGAAGAAAAAGAAAGAAAATCGATTTTTGCGCAAAAGTCGTTGCTTTTCTGACTTGTAAATCAAAGCTACATTTCGACGGACGGTGTCCCGCGAGCTATTAGGCTAATGTGCATTAGCACGCCGTTTGTCAATCATACACCTCCTGCCTCAATAATCTACTCTAGCACAGCATTGTTGACATTTACTTATTAAAAGTCTTCCATGGAGATGAGTTCAAACTCAAATCAGTGAAATCGCCACAGCAGCTAAATGACTGCTTAGAGTTAACAAACGCTAGCTAAGTAGCTTCGATAGCTTACCTTGACAGCAACTTCGGGAGCGGAATTAAGAACCGCTACGGCCATCCCCGGCGCGGACTGTAAAGGTTTAAGGTGTGCCGTTGCGTCCGGGTCCGTCGCGTCCGATCTTTCGGGACTGGTGCTGGATTGTGACTCATTTTCCGAATCGGAATCGTTGCCGTAAGAAACGAGGGAAGACACGGCGGCAGCCATCTTGGATGTTGTGCTTTCACCGGAAGCGCAAGTTATCGTCACTTCCGTGTCTTGTTGCGCCTGCGGAAAAAGAAAAAAATATAGCTATAATACACACAATACATGGCCAGCAAGACTTTTTTTTTTACTATAGCAAATGAACACTGAAAAAAAAAGTAGTAATAATTTTTATTCTTGAAGTGCCTACATTAAATGGATTATTACCACAACATCAAATATGATACATTTTTGTCTATTATGAATGACAATGAATGAAAACAGTCATTTATGTTGAAATAAGCACCACATTATAAAACGATTCGTGACGCGTCGATCCTTGCGCAGGTTTATCCACCGTCGGCGTCCTAACAATAGAGTGGCCCGTACCACTGTGGTCACTTTTTACGGGGACATCCCCCTGCAAATGAATGCTATTCATGCACCGTTTTTGGGCGTGGACTGTTGTCAAGCGCATTTGTACGAATCGTATGTAACGTTTTAATAGCACTCGTGGTGATAATAGGTTGGCGGACGCTCTTTGGACGCCCATTTCACTCAGTCCAACGCCGAAGGAATCCACTTTGGAAGAAAAGTGGCCGGCTCCCCCTCCTCCGCTTCTTCTTGCACGAAGGAGCACATTTGATACGAGCCGGACGGTCATGGACACAAATCCGGGCGGGATCCGAATGCTTGCACACGGCGGCATGCTCGAGCCCCAAATGAGGATGGATCGGGAAAAATAAAAAGGGGGAATCTATAAAGGAAGAAGAGGGACTTACTCAAACTAAACAGGTATTCGTCCAAAGTGCCTGCATGTCTTGTGTGTCTTTACACTCTGGTCTCACATTTGAGGATGCGTCCTGGGTTTGCAGCCAGCCCGTCGTAACTTTAGGACCGACTCGACCTCCCACATAGGTGCATCAATGCGATTTGAAGCGTAAGAAGACAAACAAAGGCGCCCGCCAGCGTGATTGTGGCAGGCAGCAAGTTCATTTTTGCGCTGATGTTAACTGGTTGCATTGCAGCGTGCTCCACATCTGGGAAGCAGCAGCGGCGGCAGCGGCGGCGGCAGCAGCCTCTTGACATGTTGGCCCTGCGCAACATCACATTAGTGGCAGAGCAAATATTTACCGCTAAGAGCACCGAGCTGACCCCATATAACATGTGCCTGTCAGGATTTGGGGGCTCCCCGCTTGAGCAAACGCCCGGGCTGGCTGATTTCATTCGCCCACCGAAGACGACGGATGGGGTCGAGCGAGCAGCCAGCCTAAGATGGGGGATGGGGGAGGCTTCTCCTAGCACAGTGGAAAAAGAAGAAGAAAAGATCACGCTTGGTGACATTTGAAACCTTCTTTGTACTGCTGGCGCTGGAGCGGCCACTGTAAACACACGAGCACACAGTCGCTTAGTGTGGAAATCGCCCTCGAGACGATGATGAGATTACGTTCATCGGGGGGGGGCACGAGGTACCTTGGGGGGTAGGGGCATAGTGGCCTCACTGTCACTGGAGTGCAGGTAAAACTACCATTTCAACAAAAGTAACATTTGTAAAGAGACAGCGAGTGGAATTTGGTGTCACTTTGTGGCAAATGCAATGACCTCCATTTGAAGCGTGTGCGTTTTGCATGCGGCAAGCAAGCTGACCACCAATTTGTTCAGAAAAGGTGCAGGCAGAATGTCATCACAGACACAAACTTTTGAGTAGTCTCTCAAGTGAAAAAGTGCATGCATGGCATTTGCTACGCGTGCTGCAGAGGAGCTATGAAAAATGGAAAAATCCACACATTGTACGCTTTGCAGTCGTGCGGTTCCGAGCTTGAATCTCTACCGTGGCCATCTTGGGGGCAATTTCTTCCATCTCGTGTGAACTGTGATTGCGTCACGGCGCTTCCAAGCCCCTGTAATGGACACCTACCGGGTTGTACTTTTAACGTGACACCGGCGTTCTCTGCGCTCTGGGAAAGTGGCACCGTTAAAGAAAGCCCCTATGTGCAAAACGGACGGCGGGCCCCATTGCAGCTGTTGACCCAAAGCGCTCAGCCATAGGGTTGCTTTTCACAACAACGGCAGGACCGCATCGAGACGGCCAACGAGGCAGTTTGGTTTTGAAACATGAGGCCAATCCGTCGGCCCTGGCCACCGCGTGCGTGCGTGCGCGCGTGCCTAGCTCCGCCGCTGGGTGACGTTCTCTCTGGTTGCCCCAGGATAAGTGTTAGTGAAAAGGAATTTGATGCATTTGTCAAAGTTGCATAGCGAAGAGACCTTGCCTTGCCCTGCCCTGCCCTCCCTTCCCCGTACCGTGCCATTTGGACAATCTCAGCGCCTGCCTATCTGTGAGCCGTTGGGCTGCCAAGCACTCACACAGGACCTATTGTTGGTCCTCTTGGCAAAGGCCCACGGCTCCACAATAACGCGCCTTCTGTGCCTGCTCTCCGCTGGCCCGACAGTCGGACACCGGGCTCCATTTGGACGGCTCGTCCCTGGTGTGTTTCTCCGCTGCTTGTCCTTTGCCACTCGCCTCCCCGTTGAGTGTCCAGTCACACGTAAAAAAAAAAGGCAAAATGGGAGCATTTGATGGAAGCTGCTGCTCTTGCATTCGGCGAGCGAATGGTAAAGAAACTGGGGAAAGGACGCGAGTTGGCCTTTGTGTGCATGCCTGCAGCTCGCTCCGCTTCGCGCGCGCGCGCGCGCACTCTTATGTAAGACGCGCCGCTCTGCAACGCATGCGTCTGACGCATCTTGCACTTTGTGAAGGTCTCGTTTGTGTCTTTGCGCCACGCATGTGTGCGTCCCGTGACACTGCACTGGCGCCTAAGACAGCCAAGATGCGTGAATGTCATTGACCGCCCGCCTCGAAGGTCACAGCCAGGGAAGCCGGATTGTGGCTCAAATGTGGACTTGGGTGCCTGGATGATGGCTCGCTTGATCATTAGCGTCTGGAGTTTAAATTGAAAGGCAGAAAAAAAAAAAAAGGCAAATGAGCTGTAGTCCTTTAAATCGCGACCCGGGATGAGAAAGGAGGCCGCGATTTGAATGGAGGGCCCTCAGCTCCACCTAGTGGACAGATGGCGCCGGCGCAGGGACGACGCCACTGGTGAGGCTCCGTGAGAAACTGGAACAGGGCCTCGCCGACGGGCGAACCTCAATTGTGGTCCATCTCGTACCCTCCGGAATTAGCTTGCCTTCTAAAGCGATCACAGAATTTCTCCGGCGCGAGCGTACAGCCACTTCTTATTGAAAGCCGGGCCTTTGTTATTCGTCGGCGCGGCTTTTCGATCGAGTCCTTTGCTTCCGACACTGGGCTGGTTGAGGGGAGACAGCCATGCATACCTACTCACGTGTTGTGATGTTCTCCCCCCCAGGCGAGGATGCCGCTGGTGCAGCGCGCCATCGAGCCCAGGCACCTGTGCCACGCGGCGCTGCCGAGGAACATCGCCAACGAGCTGGAATGCGTGACCAACATCTCGTTGGCCGGCGTCATCCGACAGCTCAGCAGCCTCAGTCGGTACACCGCCGATGAGTCGTAGACCCGGGTGGCGTCAAACGGCCGGCCGGCCGGCTCTTTGTCACCGTCCGTCCTCCTGCTGCTGCTTTTCAGGCAAATACGCAGAAGACCTGTTTGGACAGCTGTTTGACGAGGCGCACTCCTTCACCTTCCGGGTCAACTCTCTGCAGGAGCGCGTGGAGCGCCTCTCCATCAGTGTCACGCAGCTGGACCCCAAAGAGGAAGAACGTGAGCGAGCCTCCCTCCGCCCGAGTCGTCGTCGGTTCCTCGATGTCGACTGGTGACGGAAGGTCGCGTGTCCCCCTTCAGTGTCGCTACAGGACATCACCATGAGGAAGGCCTTCAGGAGCTCCACCGTCCAGGACCAGCAGCTGTTTGAGCGCCACTCGCTGCCCGTGCCCATGCAGGAGAGCTACCGGGCCTGCGAGCGCCCGCCGCCTCTCAACATCCTCTCGGCCTACAGGTGGGTGGGTTGGGCGCGTCTGGCTTTTCTGCTTTGCTTGGCTCACGTTCTATATTATGATCCGGGTGGAGAACCTCGCTGACACCAAAAGACCTGTTTGGAAAATGGCAAAAGGTTAAAAGAAGGCTTAGGGTAACGCCCTCCTTGTTGCGTGCAGGGACGACGGCAAGGAGGCTCTCAAGTTCTACACCAACCCTTCCTACTTTTTTGACCTGTGGCGAGAGAAGATGCTGCAGGACACAGAAGACAAGCGAAAGGAGAGGCGCAAACAAAAAGTGCGTCTTGTGACTTGGCCGCGTTTCCGCTGAGCGCTTGGCTTGGCCTTGAGTAGCGTGGCGCGGCGCGGCGCGGCGCAGCGCTGGGAGCTTGCCGTAGTGCGGTTGCTACGAGGATGCTCCGCCGCTTTATTTGCCTAATTGCAGCCTCCCTTTTGTGTCCGACAGCACTTTTCCTTTTGTGTTCCCGCTGTTGCAGAACGTAGATTTTTTTTTTTTTTGGGCTGTGAGCTCTGGCGCCGTCCCTGATGCTTGTCCTCCCCCCACCCCCCCCTGTCTATTTTGTTTTGCTTTGTGTCTTGTAGTCGCAGGACCCCCGCATGTACGATCAGGTCTATAGGTACTTAGACCTTCCGGCGCAGGTATGTGACTTTTTGCTCTTTTTGTCCGTTTTTTTATTTGCGCCGTTTGTGCTGACTTTCGTGTGGCCGGCCGCCGATGCCAATCGCCAAACACGATATACACCAAAACTAAGATATGGCAAGGAAGGCATTCTTTGAATGCAAGAAATTTTAGTTGGCTGTTTCCCAAGGAATAGGAAATCTAACAAAGGCTTACCCGTCGTCTTTGCATTTTGCCGTAACGCAAAGCTGAAGGGCGTGGATCGCCCGGCCGAGCCCGACAAGGTGCCGCGGGCGCCCCACGACCGCAAAAAGGAGTGGCAGAAGCTGGCGCTGGGCGCCGAGTTGGCCCAGGACGTCGCCGCCGAGGACAAGCGCAGAGAGACCAACGGCTCCGCAGGTTACCCTGACGACAGGTGTGTGTGTGCGGGAGTCAACCCATCGCCAATTTGATTTGCATCAAGTATTCAGCTCCGTTTCATTCATGAGCAATAACATTGGATGAAAAGTTGCGGCTTCCCTCACGCGCACGTGGCGTTGCGTTGCGTGTGGGTCCGGCCAGGGCTCAGCTGTACTTGGAGCACTTGGACGGGCCCTTCTCACTGGCGGCGCTGCCCTACAGCCAAATGAACGAGCTGCTGAGCCGCAGCGGAGACAGAGCGTACCCCAGGCCCAACGACCCGCCGCCGCCACCGCCGCCGCCGCCCGCGCACCAGCCGGGGGAGATGAAGCCGGCCTCCGTCATGAGGTGGGCACGCGAGCTTTTTTTCTGCCACAGCTTTTTGTCACGACGCGATGATGTGACGCACGCTCTGCCGCTGTCGTCCGCCCGCTCGCAGTTGTGCTTCGGGCTTCTCGGACGGCAGGCCTCAGTCTCCGGCGCGGCCGGCCGGCCTCAAGTGCAACGCTCATCCTCCCCCGCCTCCCCCTCCGCCTCTCCCCGCCGTCGCCCCGCTCGCTACGCATCAGCAGCCCCCGGCCATCCCCCCTCCCCCGGCGCCTCTGCAGATCGCCCCGGGGGTGCTCCACCCGGCCCCCCCGCCAGTGGCACCCCCGCTCCGCTCGTCCTCACCCGCCCGCCTCCTGCAGATTGCGGACAAGGGCCCGCGCGGCTTCCAAGCCCAGCCGGACGGCGCCGGCCTGCCTCCTCCGCCGGTGCCGCCCCCCCTGCCGGCGGACGGAGCGCGGGGCTCCTCGCCCTGTCCGGCGGGCCCGCCGCCCGTACCGGCCTTCCCTTCCCACTCCAACGTGCACGATTTGGGAGTCAAGAGGCAGCAGCTGCCCAATCTGCCGCCCATCAGCGACGCCCGCAGCGTCCTGTTGGAGGCCATTCGAAAGGGTACGTGCAGCATGGTTACGCTCGCAACCGGTCTTCACGCTTCACATGTGTAGCAATCGGCCAAAAGCGGGACCTGACTTTTTTTCATCCCACCTTCTCAGGCATCCAGCTGCGCAAGGTGGAGGAGCAACGGGAGCAAGAGGCTAAACACGAGCGGGTGGGCAACGACGTGGCCACCATCCTGTCCCGCCGCATCGCCGTCGAGTACTCGGACTCGGAGGACGAGTCCGAGTTTGACGAAGGCGACTGGATGGAGTGACGGCGGCCGTGGGAGGGAGGGAGGGAGGGATTGGAAGGAGCCGGCCAGCAGACGCTCGCTCGCTGTCGGCGGTCGTCTTCCGAGTGCTGCGAAAGATCACTCTCTTCGCTTTGTGCACTCCCATGCGCAATTATGGGATCCCTTTTGTTTCGTTTCAAGCCCAGGTGGGTGGACAACCTACGGCTGGAGGTCCCGCCCCTACGATGCATTTCTTTCTTAACAGAGGGAGCGCAGTGAAAAGTGGATGCCTTTTTGACTGGTTTCGAATCCAAAAGGTGATTCCTTCATGCGCCATGATTCCAACATATCACCTCAGAGCAACAAATATGAAAGGGCCCAACGTTTCAATATGTTGCCTAGGCCTGCTTCAATGGCAGAACTAACCCGAAGATGCATTTGGTCTATGCCATGTTTTGTGTGTGTGTGTGTGTTGTTGTTGTTGTCATGCGCGTCCACCCACTGACCTTTAACTCCAGGGAGCTCCGAGCTGGAGCGCGTCTGGCCGCTTGCCCGTCCAGGTTTTGTGTCCATATCAGGAAAGAACTCTTGAGCCATTGTTTTCTTTGGGGGAAGCCGGCCGAGCCCATCCTTTGCGTTCGAAGTGTCGTGACTCGGATGAAGTATGCAGAGTCCAGGTACACTGGGTCCAACGCCAACAAAGGCAGCTTTTCCACCGCACACACAAACGCACACTCACACACACACTCACACACACAGAGATTCCCCTCGACTGCGTTACGAGAGGCCTTACCTCCTTTGGTTCTACAACAGCAACCTGCGGACGACACTTTGCGTCACAGGAACAAGAAAAAGAGAGACAGAGAGAAGAAAACGTCAGCCATGGTTTCTGTCCGTCCGTCCGTCCTTTGTGTTCTTCGACTTCCCTTCTTGTCCAAACGTGTTGTTGAGTTGATGAATGTATCGTGCCGTTACTACTTACTTGCCTGCCTGCGCTTGGTTGGATTTGCCGTTTCTATGTTTGCGGAGAGAGCCTGATTTGGAGAAGAAAAAGAAAGACAAGCTTAATACGACAGAACGTTCCAAACTGTTACAGTTTGCACGAACGAATAAAAATCTAGTTATGTCTCCAAATGTGTTCCTCACTTCTGCCAGCAGCCAAGACGAAGAGCTCTCCTCATACGTAACGTTTGAACGCTGCTGGAACTAGCTCAGAACAACAATCCAGCACGTTTTGGCCTGATTTAGGAAACGGCAGTTCACTTCCACTTTCGGTAGGTGTCGCTGACGCATGTAATTGATGGTTTACCGAACGCCAACATACGAGCAAAGAAGACCGACCGAATTCAAAGCAAAAGTTCGACACCGACTGGCAGCAGAATGCAAAGAATTAAAAATGCCCCCACCCTCCCAAATAGAAAACATGTCCTATGTAAGATCGGATGCTTGAGGGGGTTTTGTTTCTATCGTTTGCACGAGTTTTCTGTCAATGTGCTGACAATTATTGAAACATATACGGGAGCAAACATTTCTCGCCATACATTTTGCTCATAAAGTCAGAGTCAATATGCTAAATAATAGACCAAAGCGAGAGGCCGTTCTGGCCGTCGACTTGACCCATCCAAAATGGCGGTCGCGGCTACGTATCCCAGCAACGGAGATATGCCGGCAAGGCGGCGGGACCAACGAAGAAGAAAATGACTTCCGCATACGTCTCCACGCGTTTTTTTCCTTTTACCTTTGTAGAAAATGGGGAAAGTGAAGGACAAAGGTCGCCAGAACGTCAGCGTGGCCACTGAGGTAACATGACGACCCTGGTTTTGTCCGCTGCTATTGCCATTTAAAGACGCTTGTTTGCTGCGATGGGAATGAATGCAGATTGACCGCTTGGAGGAGCGGCGCGCGCGTTGCC
The DNA here is from genome assembly GCF_059516105.1 of Syngnathus floridae. Classification (NCBI taxonomy): domain Eukaryota; kingdom Metazoa; phylum Chordata; class Actinopteri; order Syngnathiformes; family Syngnathidae; genus Syngnathus; species Syngnathus floridae. Next base: position 183,667 of record NC_142431.1, read on the forward strand.
ATGACAAATTGGAAGAGGCACATTTCAGGAGCAGGAAGGCCGACTTGTCCGCGGAGGAGAGGTGACAATATTACACCGTGTGGAAAACGTCTACGAAATGACCACCTATTTGTTTTGTATTTATTTGTCGACTATTGGCCAATTTCCCTTCTCTTCGCTTCGCTTCTCTTTTCACAGGCATCAACTGGAAAAGCAAAGGACAACCGTAACGGAACGGATGCAAAATTTGGGTGCGTGTACCAAAAGTGTGTGATTTGAGTCCTCCGACACAAAGTTGACGAAGCGCCGCTTGAAATGTTTCCTTGCACCAGACAAGGAGTTGCGGCAATTACGAGCGCAGAACAGGACCAACGCCATGCTGTCGGTGGCTGTGCTGGCCCTCTGCGCTCTCTTCTACTACATCTTTGTCTACGACGACCACCAACACTCGTGACCGCAAATTGCAACCAGTTGTTGTTCTTGTTTGAGAGTTGAGCGCACGATGCGGAGTCAATGTTCACGTGGCTTCCCCGCCGCGTGCGGATGCCGCGTCCATGTGACATTTGACGTCTAGAGGTTGCAGCGACCTTTGTTGCCTTTTGACGGCTTGTCCAATCAAAGCGGCCTTTCCGATTGCGCCTATTCCTGTCCGGATTTTAAGAGGCTTGGCTTTATGACTATATTTTGTTTGCCATTAAAAGGCAATTTTCTGCTTCAAAATAGAGATATGTGCTAATACTATACTATATCCTAACACAGCGCAATAAAAGTGTTGAGCCAAAACAGTTTGAATGTGTGCCTGCCTGCCTGCCCGCCCGCCGTTTCAAAGGAAGGAGAGCAAAACGCTAATGACGCCAAGTGTGGATATGCTAATGGTAAAAGGCACGGCGGGTCAAAATGACTCGTGTGACTCATCACGCTGAGCGGCCGGCGTTAATGGCAGCTAATAGGCCGGCGTACCACAGCGGCGATCGAGTGAGGCGCGGTCTCTCGGCGCCCTCTCGGGTCGGGCTGACACACCGGTGAAGACATGGGCCGCTGGAAAGAAAGGGGGCAAAGAGAAATAGTGTTGTTGCTCAGAAACAAAGCAATGTTGGCAGACAGCCGCTCCAAAGCTGCACAATACAACGTTGCCACGGGGCCGCCCGCTGACAAAGCAATGCGGCGGAGCCGAGCCAGGCCGACCTGGAAGCGGCTGCCGAGCGATGGCGTCTTTGCATGCGATGACCATGAACACAGCCGCATCCCACCGAAGGAAGGAAGGAAGGAAGGAAGGAAGGAAGGAAGGAAGGAAGGAGCACGCACGCGGTCATTGACGCGCCGCCTCCAAAAGACTGCGCTTCCTAGAAGCGTCGCCGCCCCGTCGTCACGTGCAATCTGCCGGGCATGTCTTGCGTTTCCCTGGTAACCTTAAGTGTGATGAGGCCACGTTTGGAGCCACGTTCTGATTACGCAACGTGCTTGCGTCTCAAGGCCTTTTTCAATCAAAGCAAAAGTCAACGACCTGAAGAATTTGCTCCCCAAGGGGAGAGTGTGGAGAATGCTGTTGATGAGGAACGATTGGGTGGCCGGATTCCAGCCCACCATTTGGCTGCTGCTGAAGAATTCAAGTGTGGTGACAAAAACGCACGCCATTGTTTTGGATACGAATGACCGTATTACTACTTTTCAAAATTGAGCCGCATCTTTCCATTGAATGTGCAATGCTCAGTTGAGAAACGTCCGTCCGTCCGTCCGTTTGGAAAAGCAAGCGCAAGCACGAAGGGAGGGACATTTTAACAGCTGATGGATGAGGCGCGAGCGAGCGAGCGAGCAACAACATCTGTCGAGGGGAGGAAAAACAGCAAGAACAAACATGGAGCTCCTGTCAGCTGACATGCATTTCACCTCTGACCCATTTCCGCCTTGCGCTTCACGCACGCGACGACGACGACTTGATTCTAAATCTCTGCAAGAACTTTCGAATGCTATGATTTCAAGGCACTCACCCGGGCGAAAGGTTTCATCGGCTGCGACCACTTCGGCGAAGAAGGCACGTGCGCACAAGCACGTAGGCGAGCTGCGACGAGCAAACACACCTAAAACGTGTCCAGGCAATTTCGCCGGTGGCGCCATTAGCCAGCCGGCCGGCTTGGGCGGGGTGGGGCGGGGCGGGGCGGGGCAGGCGGAGGGGCGCAAAGTGAGGCGGAGAACTACGCTCGTGTTGGACATTTCTGCATTTGGAGCACTTTATTCTTTTTTTTTCACTGGTAGAAAATGCACAATGAAAATAGAAAATGGCACACCGGTCACAATATACAAGAAGGGTTGTTAGAATACTGCTTTGGCATTTCAAAACCAAACGAAAACAAAACAGAGACAGTCGTTGAATAAAGTGCACTTTTTTTTCTTTTTCCACGAGGGTACATTCACGAGTGAAGTCTGACGTTTTCTCCGTCTTTTCTTGTTCAGAGTTTCTCAAAGTTCCCTCCAGAACTCGTTCAATGCCAAATAGTTACGAACTTGGAAATAAATCCCAATAGTTTGGATGAAAAAAAATGCTAAGCACCTAACTTATTTAGGGTACGGGTGATTACAATGGAGAAATTGCAATGTTATGAGAGAGAGAGAAAAAAAAAGGGGGGGGGGGGTCAATATGGCTACACTCTGGCGCGCTCCGACTTGAATCCCAAAAGTGTGTGGGGCTGCGCACGCATTTTTCTCGCTCGCAGCCTTGCTTCCTTGCTTCCTTCTCGGAAAGGAGCCGGGTGTAAAGCGGCAAGCTGGTGGCGCTTTTTGCCCACGGGAGCGGCTCAGACTTCGCTGGGCGATCCGGAGCGGAAGGCGGCGTTGGGCCGAAAGCAGCCGCACAGGAGCAGGTAGATGGAGCGCTGGATCTCGGCGTTCCTGTAGGCGTAGATGATGGGGTTGATCATGGAGTTGTAGGTGGCGGGCAGCAGCGTGGCGTAGGTGTACACCGGCGGGTCCTCGCGCTCGCCCACCAGGCAGTAGACGGCGAAGGGCAGCCAGCTGGCGCCGAAGGTCCCCAGGACGATGGCCAGGGTGGACGCGCCCTTCTTGGTGGCCACGTAGTGCGAGGCGGCAAAGAAGTGGCGCTGCAGGGCGATCTGGTGGGCGTGGCGCCACACGATCTTGCAGATTTGGAAGTAGAGCGTCAGCATGAGCGCAAAGATGACAAAGAAGGCGGCGGCCAGCAGCGTCAGGTTGCCGCGCGTCAGCGGCCGCACCACGCTGCACGCCGCCGGCCGCCCCAGGCAGTTCCAGCCCAGCACGGGCAGCAGGCCCAGGAGCAGCGAGGCGCCCCAGGTGGCCAGCAGCATGGCGTGAGTCCGTCGCAGCGTCTTCTCCGAGAAGTAGGCCAGGGCGTCGTAGAGCGACAAGTAGCGGTCCACCGTGATGGCCAGCAGGCTGATGATGGACGCCGCGAAGGAGGCCACCAGGAAGCCCACCGTGGCCAGACTCAGCGCCTGCGAGGGGACGGCGTAGCGAAGGACGAAGTTGACCACCAGCCCTGCGCCGGCCAGCAGGTCGGCCGTGGCCAGGCTGCCCACCAGGGCGAACATAGGAGTCCTGAGCGCCGGCGTGTAGATGATGATGGCCACCACGATGGCGTTCTCGCAGGCGATGGCCGTGCCCGAGACGCACAGCATGACGTCCCACGGGTTGACGGCGGAGGCCGGCCCCCCCGCCGGGGCGCCCCACCACGTCATCGGGGTGTCGTTGCGGGCTGAGGTCCGGGCCCACGAGCCGTTGGCCGGCGCCGCCGAGTCGTTCATCACCGCCGCCAACGAGTCGTTCGTCGTCCCTGCCGCCGGACCGCTTCTCTCCGCTCTCCTGCGAAAGCAACATCGGCAAGGGATGAGGACGGATCCCGCCCGGCATGACTTGCTTTTGCTCGCTCCAGTCTCAGCGTTCAAACTCTATTCTCTCAGCATGCGCGCAATTGAGCTTGCGCTCTCAGCGGCGGCAGCAGCAGCAGCCGGCACATTTTGGATGGATCCGCGGTGGCGTTAGTTGGAATCGCGCAAACGGGACACACGCGCCATCTCCCTTGGATTCCATTTCATCGGCCAGCGCTCGTCTGTCTGTCTGTCTGTGCACTGAAAGCACCGGGAACTGTCCACGGTGCTGAACGCACTCAAACTTCCTTCACGACGTGAAAATTCCCCCTCGAGCTCTTTTCAATGATCGATTTGTTAACTTAAGCACTTTCAAAACAAAGCCCAAATTGTTGTTTACCTTTCTCGATGAGCAGAGCCTGGCGCCGATCCTCACTTCCACGCAGACACCGTAGGAGGACGTTGACGGTGGCCGACGCGGCGGCCGCGTGTGGGACGCTCGCACACTCGAGGCAGAGGCGGTGTGAAGAAGCATTGGCGGAGGACGGCGGGCGAGCCAGAGAGCGAGCGAGCGAGCGATGAGCAGACGCGCTCAAGGAACGGCTATAAGTGGCCGTGATGTCACGCAGCCAGGGAAGGGGGGGGGGGGATTGTTTCCACGCTCCGAGGGCATTTGACCATCCGTCACCCGGGGATACACACATCGGACACATTAAAATGGGTACGCCTGAGAACGTGTACGAGAGCTGAAGCAGCATTTGCGCCGCTACACGTAAAGAATGAAACAATGAATTCATTGCAATTCCTGGAGGGCGCGACCGACCGACCGACCAACCTAACCACTGGGGGTAATCGAACACAATCATGAAGCATTTTCACAACCACTGTGACTCAGTAATAATATCGATATAGTATTGTAGGTGGATTTATATCGACACACACTAGCTACATGGAGGGTGCTTGAACGCAACATAAATACTATAGGTAACCACTTTTTGGTTCCTAGGCAACAGCTGTTTGGCCACCTGCTCCAGCCTCGGAGTAAGAGGAGGGATGAAGGTTAGGGGAGGGGGCCACGTGGGCTTTTCATTCCCACAACCGAGGGAGCAGCTCACATGAAGCGCCGAGTGACTCATTAAGAAGCCGCGCGCGCGCGCAGACGGAAGCCAAATAGATCATTACGTCTCAAGGCGAAGGAAAATATACAAAGACGGTGAGGCACGTGCCGTCACAAACCTACTGAGGAGTTCAACGGCAACAAGCGGCGCGCACACATCTTGCGACATTTGGACTTGTTCAGAGCTGAGCGTTGCAGCCGGAAGGACGAATCACACCTGCTCAGTGTGCTGAGCACCTGAACAGATGTGTTGCACAAGCACATTTCCAATGAGCCTTATTCATCATTTTCAATTTGGAATGTCCAGCCTGCTGTTGCTAGATATACTTTGACTTCTTGTGTGAGCGAATGCGGCAAACACGTGTGGCGGCGGCGGCGGCGGCAGCAAATAGCTCGCGTTCAGAGCAGAAGTGGCGCTGATTGCGGCAGGTCCAAAAGGGGATGATTGCCCGCCCATGACGACAGGTAACGCCAAAGTGTTCAGAGCGAGAGTGAAACGGAAGGACGGCACAAGGCTGACCCGCCCCTCCCTCGGACAACTCAAGTTGTTTTTTGCCGGCCGCCCTAAGCAAAAGTCGCCGAGTATCAGTGGAGGTGTAGCGCGGCACCGCCCGGAAAGACCCGCGTCGGCGCCCCTCCCCGAAGCCGGCGCTCCAAACACCTGACGTCCGACCGCCACATCTTTATGAGGGAAGCTGCTGCAATGCAAACTATTATTGGCCACAAGAAGGGGTGAAGAACCTCCCGTGCCACTTTTGGCCCTTTCCATTTGGTTGCTTCCATTTATTGAACATAAAAGCAGTTCAAAAGGCGGCTCCAAAAATGAGGTGGGCTTTTTAAAACGACGACGACGACGACACCGAGAACAACGTGGGCCGCCGTCACGGTCACATGTATCTGTTCTTGACGTACTCCCTGTACATCAGCACGTCGTCGCGGCACAGAGGCCCGACTTGGCCGCGGGCCGCCATCACGTGGCTCTCGAAGACGCGGCGGCTGTCGGCGTCCACCTGCGGCGGTGACGCCGCGTACACGCTGTCTTGCGGGAAGCGGGACAACGGCTCTCTGCGGGAGGCGCACACGCACGCACAAACACACACACACACACACACACACAAGCACACACAGACGGCGGTCAAGAATATTTGTAACATCTTTACTAACGATTGCAAACGTCAATTTCTCTGAAGCGTTCCGAGCTTGCGATTTCCTTCAAGCGAGCTGAATCGATGGCAAAATCCCTCAAACGAGCAACCCCCCCTCCCGGCCTGGCCCATGACGCGTCTGCCTGCTTTACGGACGGACGGACAGAGGGGGGGGGGATGGGGGGGCCTCCACGAGTGCCAACATGTTTTGCTCTGTTGCATAACACACACACACACACACACACCCAAAGGGGGGAGACGGGTTGGAAGGCCAAAGGAAGGGAAACGCGTGGTGGCGGCGGCGGTCAACTTCAAAAGGGCGCAAGTCTCCTTTCAATCATCGGTCCTCACAAAGCGGCGTACAACCCAACGACAGTAACAATCCATCGCTCCATAGTAATGGGTCTGAGTGACACCATCTCATTTACAATGAAACTGTTCATTTGGCCAGCGCGCTCCAAGCAATCTTTTGCTTCCCGCTTCCCCGACGCGCGTAGCGGGCAAAATGGCCACCACAGCGCTCGCACATTTCCAGGCCACGTGTGGGAGTTTTTTTTTTTTTTTTTTATGTTTGAACGACGAGAAAAAGACGAGCTCTTTTGAGTCAGCGGGCGAAAGGCGAGGCCAGACAGCGGGGAGCAAAGTGGCCGACCCGAGGCCCGAGGGGCCCAGGATAAAACGTCTCGCGGTCGGCGTCCCCGAACGCCACTTAGCGACGGACGGGCGACCTTGCTGGACTTGTTGGAAAGCTCAGCAGCAAGGGGGGGGGGGTCAGTCAGGCATTACTCACAAGCGGGTGACGTTGGGCAGGTGGAGGTGCTCGCTCTTGGCCGCTCGCCGCTGCTGGCTCTCGCCCAGCCGTGCAAAGCTGTCAAAACACACACAAGCGGATACAGATGCGTCACGTTGGCTCTTCCTCACCACGTACACGCGCGGAGAAAATGCTTCAGGACTTTTATTATGAATGTATTGATTAGCTGGCTCCCTAATGAAGGCGCGTTCCTTGTCATTATTCTCCAGCGGAGGAAAGGCACATTTGTCACAATCGAAAAGCTCAAATCAAGTCGAGCGGTGCGACTTCAAGTGCATGTTGGGCTGCTTCCGAAATGGCAACTTTGGTGAGAAAAGCGTGACGTGGCATTGAAAAAGAGGTTTTGCCGCACAGGGGGGCAGGACGAAAAGGCCTGCAATGGAATTCATCGCGCTCACGAGAATGGAATAGGATCAAATGTGGCCAGCCGGCGGGCGGGCGGGCGGGCCGGCCGGCGGGCGCTACGGTCCGCAAAGCAAGCGGCGACAAGTTGCGAGTGGGAGTTACCGCTCGTAGATGAGCAGGTCTTGCTCGGCGGGAAACTTGGCCAGATTGAGTCCGTAGGGCTCCTTGAAGGCCGGATGCTGCTGCTGCTGCTGCTGGCTCTCCTGGAAAAGGGGGACAAACGTCAGCGAGGGCACATTCGGTTCAAACGCAACTGGAAATAGCAGCTCCCATCTCGTGGGACGACCCGGCGGCCTTTGGCTCCGAGTCAGCCCTTCGTAAATGTCTGGAGAGCCAGAGGTCCGCTTACGCAACCGCGCGGATCGTCAGCGACAAACGCTTCATGCAACGCTTTCAGTTTCGACTAGATTGGGATTGATCGGCGCCGCCAGCGGAGGAGAGCCGGTTGGCGCTGTGGATCCGCAAGGGACGGCCGGCGCCCGGGCGGAATAGCAAACGTATCGTTACAAGGCAAACACAGTAATGATCCGACATTTCAATATTGCGACAGCGTGATGTACTTCACGTGGGCGGGGGTGGGGCTTGGCAACACGAGCGCCATGTGAGCGCCGGCCGAGGTGGGAAGGCAGCCTGGCCTTAGTGGAGGCCTAGCGGACACGTGAGAGAGATCCCAAAAGCAAATAGGGATGAAAAAGCAGCATACGTGTGTGTGTGTGTGTGTGGCGGGGGGGGCATTAACAAAGTCATTTAAAAGTATAAAGAGCTCAATGGTGCAATGATTCCTCGGTTGATTTAAAGGAAAAAAAAGCAAACGTCTCCTTGGACCTCTGACTTGCAAATGTCAAGAAGAAAGAAACCCTGGGGCCACGCGCCGGGGCCACGCGCCAGGGCCACACGCCGGGGCCACGCCGTACCTCGTGGGCACGAGCGCCCTCTCCGGAATCGGCTGACCAAAGCTTGACCGGGGTGGAGCGCTGCGAGACGGAGGCGGCGTCGTCGTCGCGCTCCTCCTCAGAGTCGTCCTCCGAGGAGCTGGAAATGGCCTCCTCGCTGGGCGGAGGTGGCGCGCTGGCCGCCGTCTTCCTCTGCACCAGCGTCTCCTCCTTGGTGCTCTTGTTGCTACATTGAAGGGGGGCAGAAGGGTTCATCCGTCAACAGAGTCGCACGGCGGCGCTCAGTCAAAGTCGACGGCCGGTCGCGAGACGCAAAACTCATTTGCTGCCGTTTGCCACTTGATTAGCGCTCAGAGTCATTTTTCAAGCGGACCGTCTCGCCGCCTTTCAAAAGCGATTAGGACGGCACGACCGTCCATCACGCCAAACGCACGTTCTTTCGGGGTGAGCTTCATTTGCACAAAAGTAGTGTAGTGGGGCATTTCTGGCCAACTAGGGACTTACCCCAGCACGGATTTGGCCGTCTCCTCCGGTTTGCGGACGGTGAAGGGGCTGGGATCCACCCCCACCGTTTTGGGCATGAACTCCCTGGAAGGAAAAAGTGGTTAGCCCGGCGGCACTAGCGATGCGCCGTCGTCGCCGCGA